>NW_025918178.1:0-2500 GCF_019202785.1 Penaeus chinensis | reverse complement strand
AAAATCTTATAGACTGCTTGCATCACCGTGTCAGATCCAGTGATCAAGGCCTGAGCGATGGTATCAGAAACCAACAATCATTCAGCTTAAGCATCTTGTAATGTCCAGGAAATGGAGGCTGTTCCCACATCTAGTCATACCTTGACCCATGGGTCCTTTGTAGCAATACACCAATTTAGGATGATATAAGAATAAAAAAAATAATGATGATGATGACAATAATGATAATAAACAAAAATGATGGTGGTGGTGGTGGAGTTGGAGATGGAGATGGAGGTGGAGGTGGAGGTGGAGTTGGAGGTGAAGTTGGAGGTGGAGTTGGAGATGGAGTTGGAGTTGGAGGTGGAGGTGGAGTTGGAGGTGGAGGTGGTGGTGGTGGTTGTACTATAAGCAATAGTAGTAATTGCTGTTGAAGTAGTGGCACTACTAGTAGTATGGTAACAGTAACAGTAGCAGCCGCAGCAGCAGTAACACCCATAGTGATAATTGAAATAGTCATTGTAGTATGTTATTACTTCTACTATTTCATCTTTTGATTTGGGAGAGGAGGACTGAGAAGGAAATGTCAGAGCATGAGAATTTAGCCGAAGTCTGATTCAGATTACAGAGGTATTTCGTATGGATTATTCTTAAGCAAATGTTCTACTTATATAACAAGGAGCAGCCTATGGTAACATTTTTGTTAATGTTCTTAAATACCCAAGGGATGAGAAATTCACAGATGACAGTGATGATTGTGACATGACATTCCCGTTGCAAATTACAAATATATATCTAGATTTATCATAAAAAAACTAATCATATGTCATGTTACATATAATTCACCCAGTTATTTCTTCTTGCTTGAGTCTGCCACGCAAGTGCTGTCTTTTCTGATGGTTACAGCCTACGGGACACCTCTCATGTGACAGGAATTGATATTCATACTTATATTGGATATCTATAACAGAGCACAACCTACCATAAGGCATCAAAAGCCATCCAGGATATTAAATTGCTAAACACTGTGTACCAATTAAAAAAAAAAAAAAAAAAAAAAAAAACTGTAAAACAGCTAGCTCTCAACTGCGACCGTTCCCATTACATCACAGGAGTGGGCAGAGCTTTGCGGCATGTCTTGCGTCCAATAACGAGACGTCGCACAGCACCCTAATTGCCACCGGAAAAGATGGAACATGATGCTTTAAACATTAGAATTCTTCCCCGGCAGTGCAGATGCTTTAAATTGGGGCCCTGCAACCAACAACAAACCTTCACGACATATAGTCTGGAAAGACAGAGGTTGTGGACCGTCCTGGCCATTTCTGTAAAATAAGGAACAACCTTCTTGTTAGAATACACACAACAGAGATTAACCTGCCTTTGCCAGAGCACTAACAGGACTGCCAATACTTTATGCTTCACTAAACCTACTGGATCTGGAATGAAATGCAATCCTATGATCCATATCCTTCAATGTTTAAGGAAACACCAGGATATTTCCCCTAAGTTATGCTGCTGGCATGGTCATCTGTTGACACTTACTGCTCTCCTCAAACCTTCATAAAATGCTTGGTAATTCTTGTACCTAATGGCCTATTCTTTGGGGACACGTCAAGAAATGCAAGAAAAGCAAGAGCTCTTACAAGTGTATCGATGCTTGCGGCTGAACCGAGCAATTTAAAAAGTTTCCACAGGGAGCCAGACAGAGCTCGGGACTGGTTCCTGTTTGGCTGTAGGAATCTCCAGGCGTATTTACAAGCCTTATCTTGACAGAATTTGCGTGGCAGAGGTTCGTTGGGGGAGTTAAAGGCCCCACAGGCTTGTTTTGCAATCTAGTCTGTTGTTTTGACTCTTTCCTGTGAATTAACAAATCAAAACACCTCTCCTTTTCTCCCTGCCTCCTCTGAATCTCACAAAACAGAAAAATCGAACGACATCTAGAATATACCAGGTGAATTAATTATACAAAATTCTATCTATTTAACCATCAGGTTTTTCGCATGGTAGGACAACGAACGTATTTTTTAAGCGTAGGAGGATATATATTATGTGAATGAGTAAAAACTAATAGTTGGATCTTTAATTTTTAGATAAACCAATAATCATATTGAATGTGTGTATGTATGTATGTGTGTATTTGTGTGTATTTGAGTTTGTGTGATAAAATTTGAAAATTCGAATACCGTGGTGTTGGTTTATACACTGATGTGCATTAGGTGCATGCTTGCAAGTGACCTTCTAATGAATAATATGTGTCTGTGCATGCGTCGTTGTGTTTCGATAAAAACACACGAACTAAGACCTAATAATAGCTACACACACTTGGTCACACAAAAGTATATTTCACTCATATGAGTTGTTCACTTACACATTCCAGTATATTTTGTGCTCATACCTTCTATCCATAACATTATGATTATAATCATTTATGCTTAGTCATTTCTCTCTCAAATGTAAATATCACATATATTTGTTTTTACTTATTTATAGAACACACAGTAGTTTCCTTCCTCGTTTC
>NW_025918177.1:0-13852 GCF_019202785.1 Penaeus chinensis | reverse complement strand
TTCTTTTTAAATATCGCCTTTTCCCCAAAGGGGTTTTTTAAATTTTTATTTCACAAAAATACTTTCCCAATATGGTCTCCTTCTAATAAAATCCAAAGCATCAAAAAATCTATAGGAGTTATCCAATCGATATGCCTCCCCGAAAATGTTTCAAAATCAAAAATGCTCCCATTCTAAACCGTCCCCCCGGCCAAATGTTTATTTTTTTGAGGCGGCTTAAAAAACTTTTAAATATTTAAAAGGAATGAAAGATTTGCGCAAAAAAACTTTCCCGGGGCTTTTTCCCCTTATAAATTCTTTAAAATTTCATTTTGATGTTTTGATAGTTTTAAAATAAAATTTTTAAAATTTCACAAAAAAAAAAACTTTTTATGATTGTTAAAATTTTAAGAATCCAGTTTTTGCCGAAAGTCTTAAGTTGAGGGGAAAACTTTTAATACCCTTTTGTGATACTTCTTTGAATGAATTTCTCTGTTCCTGAAAAAGGGGTTAACTCTTTACCCTCTTTTAAATTTTATTATCATAAATACAGCCCAATTTGTATATGAAAAGGGGGGACTTTTTTTGGTCTTTCAAGCAAAATTTTTTTTTTTTATATATAAAAAATATTATATATATATATATATAATATAATTAAAATAAAAATAGTAGTATTTTTTCATATACTGCTCAGATCAAAAAATTTTTTTTAATTATACTTTATCAAAAATCTTTAATCAAGGATAAAATAAAGTATCATATGTTTTTATCAAAAATTTTTATATAAAGTTTCAGTCTTTAGGTATGTATATTTAAATATATATATATATAAAAAAAAATAATATATATATTTGATTAAAAAATTAAGAAAAATTTGGATATTTTTGGGATATGTTTTGGAAAAAAGGGGAAATTTACCAAAGGGAAAAAATACAATGATCACAAAAACCCCATATGTTACATGGGACATTTATTATACATATATTATTTTTTTACCCCTTTTTACATATTCGGTGGCTTTTTTTTATTTGGGGTAAGTTTTTGAAAAGATAAAGTTTCCATTTTCCTTTTCTGCATTGGGAAAATTTTTTAAATGATAAAGTTTCCATATTTTCTGCATTGGGTAATGTTTCTAGAAAATGAAAGGTTTTCCCATATTTTCTCCCATTGGGTAAATTTTTTCTAGAAAAGCAAGGATTTCCAATTTTCTGCATTGGGTAAATTTTCTAGAGATGCAAGGATTTCCAAAATTCTCTTCTTGGGGGAAAAGTTTCCGGGGTCAGGTACAATAAGTGGGGGAAGCTTAGAAAATATGATTTGGGGTACAAAAAATTATAAACCAGGGGGGTACAAACTTTCTCCCATGTTGTTCACAGATGGAGATGGAGACTGGGCTTTTGGATAAAAGCGATTCGATTCTAAAATTGATACGATTTTAAAAAAATTTCATCCCTTCGTCTTTTTAATAGACGTTTAATGATGGAAGTGGTTTTTGGATATTTGTATTTTTGAATTTTTATATTTGTCCCCAAAAAATGGTTCTAACCCTTTAAGGGATGGCCAGCCAAATCTCCTCAATGTGTTTTTTTAAGAGAAATTTTTTAAAATTTATCTCTAAATAAACCCATATATTTACACATTTTACAAAATTTCCCAATTTTTATCAAATTTTATCCATAATATTTAAAAGATTCATTTGTTTAAAATTTTTAATGAAATTTGATCTTGAAAGTTGTCAACAAAATTTTACTTTCCCTTTTTTTAAAAGGAATAGTTACAATTGGATACCATTTAGCAAAGTTCATTCCAAGGGATATCCTCTTCCTCCCAAATTGCGAATTTAAAACCCTTACAATGAAAAGCATTAACTATGGCACCAAACCTCTATAAAAAAAGCCAGTTCGGGAAAAGCTTGTTGGGTTTTTTATGAATACATTCAGGCCAGTTTTCAAACCTTTTCTAGTCTCTTTTTTTTGCCCTGAAACCTTTTTTCCCAAAAAAAGTTTTTATGTCTCAAGAGGCCTTTTATATTGAATTTTTTTCCCTCTTGAGAAAAAAAAATCTTTTGATCTAACAACATATCGAAAATTTGGGCTTCTTTTCATTTTAAATATTTGATGTTATTTCCCCAAATAAAAAAAGGGCAATAGGGGGTTGATGTCGATGTTCTTCTTTTAAAATTTTCATCTTTTTTAGAGCCGTTCATTTTTCGTTTTACAATAAATACCAAAAACAAGGTCTTCTTTTTCCAAAAAAAAAAAAACCATCAGAGCCCAAATCTCTAAGGGGAATCCAAACCCATCGGGCCCTTTGTAAATGTTCTTTTCGATAAGCTCATGGTTTAATGATTTAAAAAATGGGAAAAGATTGTGTTTGAGGCCTTTTTTTAAAAATTGTCCAAATTTTCAAGGAAAATAAATTTGCGCAAACAGACTTCGGGCCCTTTTTCTTTTTGAATCTTTTTTAATATCATCTGATGTTCCGATTTTTATTAGGGCAATTTTTAAAAACACAAGTAAAGAAATTTTTTATGATAAATTTTTATGAAAAAACCCCGCTTTTTCCCCAAAAATATATTTGGGTTTAAAGGATAATTTTATTTTGTAGTTTTTAATTAAATGTAAATTTCCCCTGTTTTTTTTTCATGACAAAAAAAGATTTAAAGGGTTAAATCTTTATCCTTATTTGAAACATCCCTAAAAATTATGATCTATTGCGATCAAATATATGGTAGAGGTTGACTTGTCTCTGTATCTGTCGTCAAGCGCAATAATAAAGCAGTATATATTTTATCCCATTATCAGATAATATTTTTTATTCCGGTCTTTGAATAGTCTTATTTTTTAATACGAATTTATATTTATATATATATATTATATTTATATATATATAGATATTCACTATATTTGAATGGTTAATATAATCACATGATTTGTGTTATATATCTGTATATCTCCTATATATATATATAATATATATATATATTATAGATATATATATATATATATATTATATTTCATATATTGAATGGTTTTTCTTACATATCTTTGTAATATATATATATTTCACTATATTATATGGTTAATATAAACATTATATTGATTCAACACACATAGGCTTCGTTATATACTTGATTTCTTTTGCTAATAAACAGTTCATCATGACAGGCACATCTTCACAAGGTAAACATCATGTGACAAGGAAGATTACATAACATACACGGACTTAATCTTAACTTTTTTACATATGTGATACTTCTCGGCATTATTTGCTCTCGGGAACAGTTTAGAGGATGCAGGGGTTTTCCATGTTTTCTGCATTGGGTAAAGTTGCTTGAGATATATGAATCTCCGTATTTCTTTTTAGGTGTAAGAGGCACAATGTATCTGATATATTAAATACTGGAAATGTAGGGGTTTCACTTATGTCATACAAGTTGCGTAAGATAATAATCCAGGAGGATCAAACATTTTCCGTGTAATCATTTACAGATGGAAGATGGAAAACTCGCTTGGATAGATGCGATTCGATTTATAGATCGAATCGACAGCATATAGGGATCTTTCGTTCTCTTTAATAGGACGTTTCATGATGGATGATGGATTAAACATTATATGTGATATTATTATATTTCCTTATGTCATATAAGAAATGGTTCTATGCTTAAATTGGCCAGCTGGACTCATAATATGATATCAAGAGTTTATGTTTAACATCATTTATATGATATTCCTAACATTATTACTCATTTACCCAATATCCAATTCATCAATTTATCCATTGGGTTCCATGTCTTCATTTTTGACTCGATTTAGTTCATTTTCTAATTTCCATTTGTTCTTCGAAATCGTATTCAACAAATGATGTCTTTCTTTATAAGGAGATAGATCAAATTTGGATACCATGTAGCATTGTCATTGCCACTAGTTATCTTTTTTCTCCCAATGTGATAACACCACTACAGTGAAAGCAGCGTGAACATGGTCCTAGAGGTCCTTTTAATAAAATCCAGTTCGGAAGTGCTTCTGGTTTCTTGCTTAAACATTGTCAGGCCAATTATGAAGCTTGCGAGCTCTCTCTTTTTTTTTCGTGAAAATTTTTTATCAAAAGAAATACAGGGTTTCTAAGAGTGTTATCAATTTTTGATTATTCTTTTTTGGAATAATGTGTGTCTTTTTCCTGGCCAGGTTTATAAAAAATGTTTATACCTTCTATTAGGAATATTTAATGTTGTTTCCCAGTAACAAAAAGACAATCAAGGGGATATATGTCGAATGTAACTTCTCTTACTATGTATCCCCTTTTTTATGACTGCATATTTTTTTTGGCAAAAGGAACACCATTCAACAGGTCCCTTTTTTGGTATATTAAAGCAATCCATTAGCAGCTAATTTGTAGGAGATATCCAATCAATTGGCCAACGAAAATGTCTTCTAATCTTACTCCTCATGCATATATGGATCTGGTCAAATCGGGTCTTAATGGATAATAAGTCTTGCTATATTGAAGGTGGTTGATAATATTGGTCAATTATTTTCAAAGGAATATAATTCTGGGCAAAACATACATTTGGGTTTTTTTCTCCTTATGAATTTTTATAATTCATTCTGGTGTTCTGATATTTTTAGATCAAATGTTAAATTACAAGAAAAACACCATTATATAATCCTTTAATATTGGAAGATCCAGCTTTGGCCAATAGTATAGGGTGGATGGCGGGCTGGCCATTATCTAATGTTTATATTCTTTGAATATATCGAATGTATTCAGCCATTATCTACTGTTTTACATCTTTGCATTTATCGAAGGTATTCACTCTGTTTTGTTCTTGTCAAAAATGATTATATATTATCTCTTTCTCTTTGTCTCGTAAGCATTATGAATACTATGACTATTGCAGTCAATTTATCTTGTTGGTAGCGGTTCTTGTTTTGTCGTCATTGTATCAATATATTTCCATATACTCTCAACATCAAGTCTCTCACAGGATCAGAGTTATATATTATAATATAGTATATTATATTTATAATGTTACTTTTCTCACACAATATTCTCTCACATGATGTATAATTAAGACAGTTTATACTGTAGAGGTTGACTTGTTTATTGTTATATAGCAATTATTTTCAAATACCCCCCGACAGCAAGTATTATTTCGTTTTCTCTCCAGGTTGTGAACAAGTCAATTTTTTGGTTTTTGTGTTTTTTCTCTCACAGGATATATAAAAAGATAAAATATACTTGGTAGTGGTTTGGATGTTTGTTGTTTACTAGCAATATATGTTTTACAAATACCCTCAACAATAAGAATTATTTTGTTTTTCTCACGGATATATAAAAATTGTCCATATATTTGTCATATATTTTAATAAACAATCTTCTATATTTACAATATTATGATGATTTAATACATATATACATTTCTAAAATTATTTATATCTAATATAAACTACATATGATAACAACTATTATTTATACATTTTCCATATATTTGATTTCAAGACATGATAGCTTTCGTTATAAATTCAATATTTGCTCGACAAAAGGACAATTTTTTACTGAGACTACACAAGTATACAAGCAGCGATATGTCTACATGCATATATAATACACATGCGTTATTTTGCATACATTACTTTGAAATATAATTTTTCTATATCGGTATTTTTGTTTCGGGTTAAGTTTTTGAGATGTTTGGAGTTTCCATATTTCGGCATTGGGTAAAGTTTCTTGTCGAGATTTTTGGGGTTTTTCCATATTCTCGGCATTGGGGTTAAAGTTTCTTGAGATGTTTGGGTGTCTCATTTTCTCGGATATTGGGTAAGTTTCTGAGTATGTTTGGGTTTCCATTTTTCTCGGCAATCGGGTAAGTTTCTTGAGATGTATGGTTTTCCACATTCTCGGCATCGGGTAATGTTTCTTGATAATGTTTGGTTTTCACATTCTCGGCATTGGGTAGGTGTCTTGAGATGATTGGTTTTCCATATTCTCGGCCATTGGGTAATGTTTCTTGAGAGTTGGGTTTTCCATATTTATCGGCATTGGGTAATGTTCTCTTGAGTGTTGTTTTCATATTCTCGGCATTGGTATTGTTCCTAAATCTATTTCATCTGCCATTATGTGGCACTGGCTATAAATGCTGTGACGTCAGGGGACTCTAGGATGTGAACAGGAATATATGTACATTTAAACCAGGAGGATACACACTTTCTGCTTTGTTATCTTCTGCATGATTATATTTCTTTATTTAATATCATTAATAAATGATTGTCTTACTCTTAAATATGGCCTGCCAGTCTTATCATATGTTTCTTAAGAGTATTTTGAACATTATCTCTGGAGAATAGCCCACATGGTTATTAACATTTGACAATATCTTACTCTTCCATATTACATCCATAATATCAAATGATTCATATAGTTAATTTCTGATGATAATTATCTTGCTGTTGTCAACAACTTCTTTTCCTTTCTTCTTAAAATGAGTAGTTACAATTGGATACCATTTTGCATGTTCATTTCAAGGTATATCCTCGTTCTCCAATTGCGAATTGACCATTACAGTGAAAAAACAGTATAAAACATGGTCACTCAAAACCTTATAATAAAAAGCCAGCTTCGGCTAGGATGCTTGTGGTTTTTGATGAACTTCTTCAGGCAGTACGATCATTAAAGCTTGCTCGTTCTCATTTATTCTGTCATGAGATCTGTTTTATAAGAAAATTTAATGTTTCAGAGACCAGTATTGTTTCATGGGACCATCTATATGTGAATTTACTCATTTGATGTTTATATAAATCTCTATTTTCAGTTTTCGGATCAATTAATTATAGCAGAATTGTTTTTTAACATTCACTCATCACATCCTCATCCGCCTCAACTTCACAATTAAATGGACAATATTGGCGATATCGCTGTTCATCTCTTATTATATCCCTTTTTGAAGTTCCTTATTTTTTTGTCTACAATAGATACAATGAACATGGTCTTTTTTTCTTAGATAATAAAATCCATCAGCGGCTATTCTCTAGGAGTATCAATCGATCGGCAAATCGATATATGTATCAAATCGATATTTCTCATAACGTAATGTTTGAGTCGATCAGAGAAAAGCCTTTCGTCTTTTTTTTTAGGCAGTTTTACAAAATCTATCATATTTTCAAAGGATATAATTTGCGCCAAATAGAACATTCGGGGCTTTTCCTTATGAAATCTTTATAATATTCATTGTAGTTTTGAGTCTTTTTAGTTCAATCATTAAAGCACAAAAAGCAATTTTATACAATTGGGAATAAAGAAGAAGCCGCTTTGGCCAAATAGTGCCTCGCTAATGAGTATCTATATTTAGTAGGTATTGTGAATGTATATTTCTATGGTTTTCATGACTAAAAAATACTTAGGATTATCTCTTTTTTCTATCTTAAAACGTAATCATCTGGATATCACAATCTAGTTGGCCCATTATCTATCAATTTTATCACCTTTCTATGCGGACCATTATTCTTTAAGCGAATGGACTGATTATCGTCAGCGCAAATAATATGCAATTATATGAAAATTTATCCTAACATGATTAATGTATCCTCGAAGTGATTTATCCTCGGCGTTATATAATAATTAGTTAATTCCTCAATGAAGTAAATGTATCCTCTGAATTGATTTTATCCTCGGCGTTATATATTAATTAATTAACCTCAACATGAAGTAATATATTCACTCTGTTTTGACATATCCCTCGGCGTTATTATGATAAATTATTATATAATTTTCATATATATTTCTTCACAGGATCACAGGAATCACGAGGATTATAAAAATATATTTCTGGTTTTAGGAATAAACTTGATGATCATGTATCGTGATAATTATAGCGGTATTTCTCCACTATACCCTCAATATCATAGTATTATTATCATCAAGATTATAATGTTTATTTTTTTCTCCTTTCAGGATGTGAAAGAAAAATATATTTCAGTTTGTCTTTAGAGGATAATTTTATTTCTATTAAACGTATTATTTTATTCTTTACAGGGTATATGTAAAATGTCAATAGAAATTTTATTTTATTATTTAGGAATAATATATATATATATATATTATTCCTAATTATAAAATAATATTTCGAAAAATTTTTATATAAAAGTCCATATTATATATTACAAACTATTATTTATACATTTTCCATATTTTGATTTCTTGGACATGATAGCTTTCGTTATTTATTCAATATTTGCTCGAAAAGAGGACAATTTTTTAACTGAAGGGACTACAACAATTCCAAGCACGATAGGTCTACATGGCATTATATAATACACATGCGTTATTTTTGCATACATACTTTGAACTATAAAATTTATATCGGTATTTCTAGTTTCGGGGTCAAGTTTCTTGAGATGTTGGGGTTTCCGCATATTCTCGGCATTGGGTAAAATTTTAGAGATGATTGGTTTTCCATATTCTCGGCATTGGTTGATTGGTTTTCCATATTCTCGCATTGGATGATTGGTTTTCCATATTCTCGGATTGGTATGATTGGTTTTCCATATTCTCGGCATTGGATGATTGGTTTTCATATCTCGCATGGATGATTGGTTTACCCTTTCTCGGCATTGGTAAGTATTCTAGAGATGCTTGGGTTTTCCATATTCTCGGCATTGGGTTAAGTTTCTAGAGGATGGCTTGGTTTTCATATTCTCGGCATTGGGTAACGTTTCTTGAGATGCTGGGTTTTCCATATTCTCGGTAAGTGAGGTAAAGTTCCTAAATACTGGTTCTTCTATTCGGTGTGAATATTATCCTCAACTGAGTTAATATTATTCTCTGAATTGTATATCCTCTGCATTATATAATATTTCTTTTATATGTTTATCTTCTACATGAAAGTAAAATATCTCTGATTGATATATCCTCAGCATTATATATTATTTCGGTTATATGTTTATCTTCTCTGAAGTAATATATCCTCTGAATTGATATATCCTCTATTTCGTTATATGTCTTAATATTCAATATGAAGTAATATATCCTTGAATTGAATATATCCTCAGCCATTATATATTATTTCGTCTAGATGTTTTTATTCACTTTTGATCACAGGCATATAAAATAATATTTTTGGTCTTTCGGAATAAACTTGATGATCATATAATATAGCAGTATTTTTCCTTACCCTCAACATCAAGAAACCATTAACATCAAGATAGATTAAATGTGATTTTTTCTCTTACAGGATTAGGAAAGAATATTATCCTGCATAGGTAATAGCCATTTTTATTATAGATGATTGTAAATATGTACCTTGTTTTTATTTTTCTCTTGATAAAAAATTGACATTCGAAAACTATGTGTTATACAAAACAACTATTACATATATATAAATAATATCTTATATTTTTCCATTTATATTATATATATATATAGTATATATATATCTATATTACTATATATATATATATATATATATTCGCTTCAGGACAATGGGAAAATATTTGAGATTTTCTGTATGTGTGATCCTTTTTCGAACATGGGACAGTTAGATAATTGAAGAGTACCCATACACAAGTAACCATATGTCCATCACGGAATATATACATTAGTGTGCGCTATTGTCATACATACTCTGCATATATAATATTGAATCTCGGTATTCTCTGTATGGGTGAAGTTTCTTGAGATTAAGGGTTTCCGTATCTTGTCTTGGGTGAAGTTTTTTGAGATGTAAGGGTTTTCCATATTTTCTTCAGTGTTGTTCCACAGATGGAGCTGGAGCCTCGCTTTTGACTAAAAGCGATTGATATATATGCATCACCCATTCATTTAATAGAGTGTAACGGATACTTGGTGGTATAGACGTATTTTTATTTACTTTATTAATGTCATTAATAAATGGATTCTCTCCTTAAGTATGGCCAGCCAGTCTCATCAAAATGTTTCTTAAGAGTATTTTTTACATCATCTCTAGGAATTGCCATGCTATTACAATTTGACAATGTCTAATTTCATCATTATTATCCATAATATCAAATTGATTTATATAGTTAATCTCTGATGATAATTGATCTTGATATTGTTAACAAATTCAATCTTTCTTTAAAAGGAGATAGTTACATTTGGATACCATTTAGCATGGTTCATTCCATGGTATATCCTCTTTCTCCCATGTGAAAAAATACCATAACAGTGAAAGCATTGACATGGTCACTCACACCCTTAATATAAAAATCCAGCTTCGGCAAGAGCTTGTGGTTTGATGAACCTTTTCAGGCAGTTACGATGATTAAAGCTTGCTAGTTCTTTTCTTCTGTCGTTAAAAGCTTCTACATAAGAGACAGTTGTTTATTGGCACCAGGATTTAATCTATACTGGTTTTTTTATACATTTATCTTCATATTCCATATATTTCGTTTACCGGCATTACAATCAGATGTATAGGATAGTTTATTGTTCTCTCCATGTTCATCAAGAAAAAAACAATTTGGGGAGTACGTCGATGTTTTTCTCTTATTATGTCACCTTTTTATTTAAAGTTCTCCTTTTATTTATCAAAATTTTACATGCTACACGGTCTTTTTTTTCTTAGCTAAATAAAATCTTCAGCATGCTAATTTTCTAGGTGACATCCAATCGATCGTGGCCCAATCGTAATGGATCAATCGATATTTCTCATATTTTAATGATTTCAGTCGAGAAAAGCCTTAAGTCTTTTTTTTTTAGGAAGTTTACAAAATTCATAAATTGGATTTCCAAAGGAATATATATGCGCAAACAGACATTTGGGGCTCATCTCTTATGGAATCCTATATATAATGGTGCTTGCGTTTTCTAGTTCATCGTTAATCACAGAAAAAGCACTTATCTGTTTCCTAATGTAGAAGTATCCAGCTTTTTGACTACTAGTTTGATTAGTTTGATGGGTACTGTATGCCCAGATTCTTCCGAATGTATTTTGTGTGAATGTATGCCAATCTGTTATTTTCTTGGCAAAATATAATTACCGGTATATCTCTTTTTCTTATCTGTAAACATAATGAAATGTCACAAACATTATGGAATATCACAATCTGATACGACTTTCAATTATAAGGTAATATATCTTAACACCCACTTTTTTCTTACAGGTCTTTAGAATAATTTATAATAATAATATTTTCTCGGTCTGTCTTTAGGTATATTTGTATATATCTTTCTAAACTTTGCTGAACAAGAATGTGGGTAATATAGCAGTATTTTTTCCTATACCTCAACATCAAGTACTTAACCATCAAGATTACAATGTTGATTTTTTTCTCTTACAGGATAGGAAAATAAATAATCCAGCATAGGTAATAGCCATTTATTATAGGATATATTGTAATATGTACCTTGTTTTTATTTCTCTTGATAAAATATTGAATCTCGAAAAACTATTGTATTATTACAAAAACAAATAATAATATATATAAATAAATATCTATATTATTTTCATATATATAGTATTCTATATATATATATTCGATTCAGGGACATGATAGGTTTTACTATACGTAGTGTTGATCTTTTTTCGACACAATTGGGAAGTTGACAATTGAAGAGTACAGATACACAAGTAAAACATATGTCCACAGGAATATATACCGTATTTTGGTTTTTGTGTGCTATTGTCCATACATACTCAGCTTATATAATATTGAATTTCTGGTATTCTCTGTATTTGTTTGAAGTTTCTTGGCTGTAGGGTGTTCCGTATTTCTGTATTGGTGAAGTTTCTTGATTTTAAGGGTTTCGTTTTCTCTGTTATTGGGTTGAAGTTTTTGAGATGTATGGGGTTTTCCGTTATCTTGTATTGGGTGAAGTTTTTGAGCTGTAAGGGTTTCCATATTTTCTTCCGTGTTATTCACAGATGGAGACTCGCTTTGAATAAATGCGATTGAATATATGCATTCATCCATCTATTTAATAGACGTGTACGATACTTGGTGGATAGAAGTATTTATATATAACTTTATTAATAACATTAATAAATGGTTTTACTTCACGTATGGCCTAGCCAGTTTCTCATCAATATGTTTCTTAAGGAGTATTTTTAACATCATCTCTAGAATAGCCATGGATATTAACATTTGACAATGTCTAATTTCATCATTGACACCATAATATCAAATGAATTTATATAGCTTAATTTTGATGATAATTGATCTTGAATAATTGTAACAACTTCTACTCTTTTTTAAAGGAGCTAGTTCAATCTGTGATGCCATTTAGCATGTTCATTCCAAGGTATATCCTCTTTCTCCATTGCGAAAACATACCATTACAGTAAAGCATTTGAAACATAGTCAACCGGACTCTATAAAAAATCAGCTTCGGCAAGAGCTTGTGGTTTTTGATGAACTTTTTTCAGGCCGAGTTACATATTAAAGCTTGCTAGCGTCTCTTTTCTTCTGTTGTGAAATCTTCTACATCAGAGATAGTATGTTTCATTGGGCACCAGTATCGTTTATTATACATGGGTTTATTTATATATATCTTTCATATTCCATAAATTTCAGTTTACCGCAATACAATCAGTTGTATCAGGATAGTTTCTTATTCTTCTCCATGTATCATCAAGAAAAGAATAAAAAAAACAAAACCAAAAGTACAATTAGGGGGGATACGTCGATGTTTTTCTCTTATTATGTCACCTTTTTAAATGTTCTTCCTATTATTGTCTTACAAAAAATGACATGCATACACGGTCTTTTTTTCTTAGATAATTAAAAATCCTTCAGCAGCTACTTCTCTAGTTGACATCCAATCGATCGTCATCGAACTTGTCTCTCTTCGATGTCTTCATGATTTAACTGAGATATAATCCATACGTATTTTTCTTATTTTTAAGCGGTTTTTCAAAACATCATATTTGCAAGGAATATAAACTTTGCGCAAACAGAATTTGGGGCTTATCACCTTAGGATCTTTGATAATATAACTGGTGTGTTCTGGAGCCTTTCTCGTTATCGTTCAATCACAGAAAGCACCTTATATGTTTCCTAATGTAGAAGAATCAGCTTTGACTAAAAAGTTTTGATAGTTGAAGGGGTACTTTCATGACCAGATTCTTCGATGTATTTCGTGTGCGATGTTGCAATCTGTATATTTTCATGGCAAATATTATACGGAATTCTCTTTTTCTTCATCTGTAAACATCCCATGAATATCACCTAATCTATACGACCTTCATTATAAATAATATATCCTCTATATAAGTTAATTATCAATAACACCACTTTTTTCTTCACAGGTTTTAGAATAATTAAATTTGCAGGTCTGTCTTTAGGATATTTGTATTTTTAAATTTTAAACTTTGTGAACAAGTAATGTGATAATATAGCAGTATTTTTTCCCCATACCCTCAACATCATGTCACATTAACATCAGTCAGTAATATATCTTTTATAGACATATATATTATATAGTTATACATATATTTATATATATATATATAACAATATATATATATATATCTCGTATATATTATATATTATATATTATATATATATATATATATTTCCAGTCTTTAGGAAATAATGACTGTTATTACAAATTAATGCTATTATTAATATATTATAGTTTGACGACTATATCCCAGTCCATAGGTTAGTATCTATTTATTATTGGAATATTATAATTATATATATTCTTGATCATAGTGATATCTCGAAGAATATTGTATATAACACAAATATTTATTCCATAGTACGTTTTTGCCTATCTGACAAATTTTATTTTTACAAATAGGACAATTTTTCAATGGTAAAGTACAATCTATACAGGCAATCATATGTAAAACATGGTAAATATATATGCAGCGTGATTGTGCATACATATTTTGCAAATATTATCTCTATCTTGG
>NW_025918175.1:0-5760 GCF_019202785.1 Penaeus chinensis | reverse complement strand
AACGCAAGGGGTAGACGACCGCCGGAAATAAAACGAAGGCATAGGCGTACGAAAGATAAGAGGAAGGAGGAAAAAAAATGAATATCGGATGTAAAAATAAATAACGGATACTGAACAAGAAAAAACCGATAAGAGCAAAGAGAGAAAGAAATAGAGAAAGAGAGAGAGAGAGAGAGAGAGTGACGAGAGAGGAGATGAGAGTGAGATGAGAGTAGAGAGAGAGAGAGAGAGAGAGAGAGAGAGAGAGAGAGAGAGAGAGAAGGGTGCCAGCGATCAGCGAGGGAGTGCCACAGCGTGCCTGTCATCAAAACCGAGAACTTATATAAATCTGACAGGAAACGGGGAATGACAAAAGGAAAGATTAGCAGAAATACCAACCACCGTCACTGGACGTAAGAGAGAGAAAGAGGAGAGACGGGGAGGGAGGGAGGGAGGGAGGGAAAAAGAGTTACAGAGAAAGAAAAATAAAAATTTACACTAAAACAATCACTCCCTTCCTCTCTCTTCTCCCTCTCCACCCCCTTCCTCCTCCTCCCCCCCTCCTTCTCCTCCTCCAGGTACGGCCGACGCGCGTACCGAAGGACACCGCGACCCCTTCAGCTAAAATAGGACACACTGAAACCCGAGGAAAGAGCGAGAGAGACGCAGGGTGCAAGATACCAGACCCAGAAGGACACGAGTTCCTGAGAACCACCTGTGGTCGCGGCGTGAGCACGGGCGGGGCGGGGCGGGCGCGCGCGCGCGTGCGGTGTGGCGGTGTGGCTGGTGTAGAAATTGGGTGTCGTGGGTGTAAGAAGTGGTGTAGCTGGTGTGGTTACTGTAGCGGGTGTGGGATTTGGTGTAGCGATGGTAAAAATCACGGAACAAGGTGTAAGTATAGGAGGTCCTTCAATGTATAACGCAGTTGAATACACACACACACACACACACACACACACACACACACACACACACACACACACACACACACACACACACACACACACACCAAGCGAAGGTGTAGGCCGGAGGGAGGGCAAGGGGGTGGGAGTGGGAGGTAGTAGCAATGTGGAGTGTAGTGACGGGAGAAGGTATAACTCACGCTCAAGAAGTGAAAATATACGACTAGACTTTCGAGGGATTGTGCGATATGAGAGAGAGAGAGAGAGAGAGAGAGAGAGAGAGAGAGAGAGAGAGGACGAAAACCAAGGTGAAGAAATGAGGGACAGAGGGAAGAATGAGAGGAGAGACGAGGGAGAGGAAGAGGGGAAAGTGAAGAAGAGAGAGGAGGAAGAGAGAGGAAGAAGAGAGAGAGAGAGAGAGAGAGAGAGAGAGAGAGAGAGAGAGAGAGAGAGAGAGAGAGAGAGAGAGAGAGAGAGAGAGAGAGAGAGGGCGATGGAATGCACATCGCAGCTCAACATGTAAGCGAATACGTCAACGGAGAGACGAGTGGAAGATGGGGAGGGGAGGGGAGAGGGGAGGGGAGGGGAGGGGAGGAGAGGGGAGAGGGGAGGGGAAGGTAAGAGAGGGGCGAGTGTGAAGACGTAGCAGAGTTGCCCTAGTTTCACGTGGCATGCACGGCAACACACACACACACACACACACACACACACACACACACACACACACACACACACACACACACACACACACACACACACACGCACACGCACACGCACACGCACACGCACACGCACACACGCACACGCACACACACAAAGGTCAAGTGGACTCGCGAACCACCGAACACGGGCAACTAAGGTCAAACACCTTGCCTTGCTCTATCTCTCCCCTCAGCCCGGGTAGGACAAGCCTCGCGATAACACAAGACCGATAACACAGATGACGAAACACACACACACACACACACACACACACACACACACACACACACACACACACACACACACACACACACACACACACGCACACGCACACGCACACACACACACTCTCTCTCTTTCCCAACATCCAATATACCCGAACTTCCCTCACACATACAAAATCAAAAAAACAAAACAAAGAAAAAAAACACACACACAAAAATATAAGTTTCAGCGACAGCATCGGCGAGGAGAACTGAACAGGCGGTTGTGTGTGTGTGTGTGTGTGTGTGTGTCTGTGTGTCTGTGTGTGTGTGTATGCCTGGAGCCCCCACGCGACAGGGCTGCCAACTCTCCCGGGGAAAGAATCTGTAGTTCACATGTACCACACAAGGCCGCGCGGAGGAGAGACTGCGACTGGTCTCTTCGCCGTATCCTGCTTAGGGCGGAGAGGGGGAACGGGAAGGCAAGGCTGATAAAAGGGGTGCATGAGAGAAAGAGGGAGGGAGGGAGGGAGGGAGGGAGGGAGGGAGGGAGGGAGGGAGGGAGGGAGGGAGGGAGGAGGGAGGGAAGGAGAGGGAGGGAGGGAGAGGGAGGGAGGGAGGGAAAGAGGGAGAGGGAGGGAGGGAGGGAAAGAGGGAGATGGGGAGGGAAAGAGGGAAAGAAAAAGAAAGAAAGAGAGAACAAGGAAAGAACCTGTTTAAGGACAAAGAATGGGCATACACAAATACGACCGCGCGAGCGAACGAGAGCGAGCGAGCAAGCACAAACGCAGGCAGAAAGGAATAAAAGCGAGAATTTAACCCCAAAAACAGACAAATACCCACATACCCTCTCTCTCTCTCTCTATGCCCTCAACACGCCCCATTTTTCCAAGCCTCTCCATCCGCACCTACAAAGTTATCGACAATTCCATCTCTTCGGCTCCATCGTCCCTCCATTCATGGCACATTTCCCCTTCCCTCGGGGGTGAAATTGGGCATGGGGAGGGGGGAGAAGGCAGGAGAGGGCCGAGGGGGGAGGGGGTATATAGGATACTCTTTGCCTTCCGTCCCATCCTCTCCCCCCCTCCCTCTCTCCCCTCCTCCGTGTCCCCTTCTCCCTTCCCCTTTTCCTACCCATTTCCCTCCTCCCTCCCTTCCCCACCCGCCTCCTACCCCCCTTCCCCCCCTCTCCCCCACCTCTTTGAGCGGACAAGCCATTCAGTGTTCAACATTTTTCCGGCTGATTGCGCGTGGGCGTCAGCTGATGCGGGGAGATGGGAGAAGCGCCGTGGAGGAGGAGGAGAGAGAGAGCGGATAACTGGAAAGAGAGAGGAAGAGAAAACGAAGGGAGAAGGAGAATGAAAGGATGAAGGGAGTGTGGGAGATTAGATGAGAAGAGGAGAAAAAGGAATAAAGAGTAAAAAACAATACAAAAAAAAACACCGGGAAAGCCAAAATTATCACACTAATTCCTCCCCTCCTTCTCCCCCCCCCTTTCCCCACAACACGGGCGTCCTATCACACACAAACACGAATTAAACTCAATAACTTGGCAACTCCACCCCCTCCCCACCCCACAAGCACCCCCTTGCCCTCTCCTACCCCCCAACCCTCCCCCTTCCCCCCACTAACTGCCCCAACATCAAGTAATTCAATTTAATACGCGCTACGACCGATGACTCATGTAAACGACCCCTCCCCCCCACTTCCCCACCTCCCCAATCCGTTTTCCCCCACCCTCCCCAACGAATAAAAAATAAAAATAAACGCATATCTTAAAAAATGGCATAATAAATCTACAAATAAAAGAGTAGAAATAAGTAAGAGTAGAAATCCCCTTTGAGAACAGAACAAGGCAGGCGAGAGTCGATCCAGAGGTGATGGGAGAGAAATCTGCATTTTTACGTGGAGGGAGGGAGGGAGGGGGAGTGGCGGGAGGTGTGTGTGTGTGTGTGTGGGTGGGTGGGGGGAGGAGGAGGAGGAGGAGGAGGGGGGGGGAGTAAATGAAATGAGGAACCGGGCGAAGAGAAAGTGAGAAAGGGCCGATCTAGTGAAAACCGTTTGATATACATACATATATGCATATCATAACGCGCGTGTGTGTTGGTGTGTGTGTGTGTGTGTGTGTGTGTGTGTGTGTGTGTGTGTGTGTGTGTGTGTGTGTGTGTGTGTGTGTGTGTCAACTAACCAGCCAACCAATTAATCGATCACAATCTATGAATGAATCTCGTCTGTACAAACGCACACATGTGTAGGTAATCTATACATGTGGAAAGGAGAGGGAGGGAGAGGGAGGGAGAGGGAGAGAGGGAGGGAGAAGGAGAAGGAGAAGGAGAGGGAGAGGGAGAGAGGAAGGGAGAGGGAGAGAGGGAGGGAGAAGGAGAAGGAGAAGGAGAGGGAGAGAGGAAGGGAGAGGGAGAGAGGGAGGGAGGGAGGGAGGGAGAGGGAGAGAGAGAGGGAGAGGGAGAAAAAAGAGAGAGAGAGAGAGAGAGAGAGAGAGAGAGAGAGAGAGAGAGAGAGAGAGAGAGAGAGAGACGCAGCGTCCGCCTTGGGGAACCACCGAGCGAGGAGAAAGCTCACTGGGCGAAGAGCGAGAGAGAGCGAAAGAGAAAAAGAGAGAGAGGGCGGGGGAAGAAGGGAAGGGGGGGAAGGGGAGATGAGGAGATGGGGAGGGGGAGATGAGATGATGGGGAGGGGGAGATGAGGGGATGGGGAGTTCAGGAGATGGGGAAGGGGATGGGGAAGGGGAGATGAGGGGATGGGGAGGGGGAGGGGAGGAGAAAGGAAGGGGAGTACAAGACCTGGCAACCGTGTCCACCAGACTGAGCGAGGTCTTCAATTGACCTGGCAACTGCGTGGTCATCAACGGGAGGGTGTGTGTGTGGGGGGGGGGGGGTGAGAGGAAAGAGGGAGGGAGGGAGTGGAGGGAGTGGAGGGAGTGGAGGGAGTGGAGGGAGGGAGGGGAGGCTTAATAACGATATAAAACTCGCCAGCCTGTGTATCACGCCTCCCCCCCTCCTCCTCTTCTCCTCCTCCTCCTCCTCCTCCTCGAGCGTCCTTAGGGATATTATTCCGACCTTGAGGAAGGGAGATGGAGACACCGCCCTCTAGGGAGAAATAATTCAGAATTCGGGCTGAAGCACAAGGAGGAAGGGGTGGGGGGGGGGGGGTTTGGAGAAGGACGAGGAAAAGCCAAGCGAAGGAGAAAAGGAGAAAGAAAGCGAGAGAGAAAGAATTTGGAGGAAGAGCAAGAAATCTTCCTCATTTACCCTCTCTCTCCCTTGCCACCTCCCCTCCCCTCCCCTCCCTTCCCCTGAGGTCCCCCCTGGGCATTACCCCACTGAGGCGTCCTTGTACACCGGGACTCAACGCTAGACGAGGGAGGGAGGGAAATCCCCCCTCCCCACTGACCCTCTCCCTCCTTGCCTCATTCCTTGCCTGCTTGCCTGCCTGCCTGCCTGCCTGTCTGTCTGCTTGCCCTTCTCCACAACCTCCCGTTATATAGCCTTCCCTTTATTCATAATCCACGTGAGCAGGTCAGTTACTTATTTATTATAAAAAAAAAGACTGATCGCAGGGGAAAAAAATTATCCAAGACCTACCCTCTACCCTTTCCTCCCCCCACCCATCCCCTACAATACCCTTCCCAAAGCCTCCTGCCCCCCACGGCCTTACCCTCAACCCTCTCCCCCATCCTTCCCTCTCTCTCTCCCCCCTCTTCAATTTCTCCCCCATCCACCCCGCCCCTCCCCTTCTTAATCTTTCTTCTCCCTCCCTACCCAGATTACGACACAACTACCTGCCTTTGAATACCAACTCATCCCCCCATTCCCCCCCTCCCCTCCTGTCCTCTTACCCCCTCCCCCCCTTTGGCCTCTCGACGATAGGCATACTACATCGGTACACAATCTACAACCCCCCCCCTTCCCAGGCTCCCGGCTCGTTTCCCTGCCTCTTCTTCCCCTCTTCAACTT
>NW_025918174.1:0-18255 GCF_019202785.1 Penaeus chinensis | reverse complement strand
TGAGAAAACAACCAGAGTTTTTCTATAGATACATCGACGACATTTTTGGAGTGTTTCGGGGCACAGAGGAAGACCTGCAGGAATACTACAGAGAGCTTAACCAGTTCCACCCAGATCTGAAATTTACGGTTGAATTTGACAAAAACAGATTACCTTTTCTAGATACTATGGTGTATGTAGACAAGGACGGCTTCCTGCAGACAACAGTGTTCCATAAACCTTCAAACACGCACCAATACTTGCATTTTCATTCTAGCCACCACCCAAATCTTAAGAAAAGTCTCCCCTTCTCACAAGGAATCAGGGTGAAGAGAATTGTGAGCGACCCTGATCTTTTAGAGGGAGCCCTGAAAGAAATGGTTAATTTTTCAGGGAAAGAGGATACAGTGAGAAGATCCTCAAAGAGGCAATGGTAAGGCTTGAAGGAATACCGAGAGATACACTCCTGCATGTGAAGGAGAAAGAACTTTTAAACAGAATAATCTTTCCCATGCTTTATTCTCAAAATATAGCAGGCCAGTTACGCAGGTCAATTAACAAAATCTGGGAATGGGCGCAGGAAAATGCCATAGACACCCTTGGGAAACAGACTAAGAGGCCCACCACCCATGATAGCATGGAGAAAGGGTAAGACAATTGCAGAGAAACTGGTAAGAGCAGAGTTCCCCTCCCCTCTGCTCGGGGATAAGTCTTCACATAATGAAAGAAACGTTGTTTAAGCACAGAAAGGTGCTGACAATAGACGGGAACGAGGGGACGCTACACGCACCCCGCCCAGGAACGAGGGGACGCCAAACCCAGCCCGGGTGCTATGTATGTGTATGTATAGGTATATACATATATAAGTGTGTGCGTGTGTGTGTATGCGTATATATGTATGTATAAGTATATATGGGTGTATTTATATATACATGTTTATCATTTGTATATGTATGGGTATGTTTTGATGGATTTACGTATATCTACGTATGTAGATATCTCGGGTATTTACACCTTTGTATTTACTTATTCATATGTGTATGGGTGTATATTTGTATGTTCATATTCCTGCGTATTTATATGTGTATGTAAGTGTATATGTATGTGTGTGTATGTGTGTATGTATGTGTGTGTATATGTATATATATATATGGATATATTTGTATATGTATGTGTGCGTATGTATATGTGTGTATACATGTATTCATATAGTTATATATTCAGGGTTCGTATATATGTGTGTGTGTATATATGCTTCCTTTTTTATTTATTTGTACTTGTATATATCTACTGTTTTTATCTGTATTTATGTTTTTTTGGTTTTACATCTACCTAACCCAACGTTAGATGTTGACAGTAGAAGGGAATGAGGGGACGCCACGAGCACCCCGCCCGGGAACGAGGGGACGCTACACACACCCCGCCCGGGCGCATCTCTTATATATCCTTTCCCTCTCTCTTATATATCCTACATGTGGGTATTTATATATGTTTATATATTTACAGATTGATATTTCCGTTTTTTAGTTTCACGTGAGTATTTGTTTAGGTGGTTGTATATTGGTGTGTATGTATAGTTGTATATCGGTATACTTATGTAGTCGCATATGTGTATTGGTGTATATTTGTATGTTCATATTCCTGTGTGTTTATGTGTATGTATGTATGTGTGTATGTATGCGTATGTATGTGTGTGTATATATGTATGTATGCATGTATGTTTATGTATGTATGTATATATGGATATATGTATATATATGTATATATATATTCATATGGTTATATATTTGGGTGTTCATATATTTATGTATTAATGTTTTCATAGTTTGGCATATTTATACATTCATAGATTTATATTTTATATTTCATAGTTTTATATATTTATATGGTAGTATATCTATGCAGTTGAGTATTTATATGTTTGTACATGTATATTTATATATTTATATTTTTATGCATGTTTACATATTTATATATTTACTTTTTTATGGGTTTACATTTTTACCTTTTTATCTGTTTACACTTTTTTAAGTGCTTACATATTTATATGTTTGTACATTTATATATCTCCTTCTCTTATCTGTTTTATGGTTTTTTGGTTTTACATCTACCTAACCCACCTTTAGAAATGGAGGAGAAACGTTTTTTTAAAAAAAACGATAGATGTTGACAGTAGAAGGGAATGAGGGGACGCTCCCCACACCCCGCCCAGGAACGAGGGGACGCTACACACCCCGCCCGGGCGCATAATTTATATATATATATATATATTTATATTTTCTATGTAGTATATATTTGTATCTGTGTATCTCTCCTTTTATGTATGTGTGTATGTCGGTATATATATATATATGTAGGTTTTTTACATATCATGTAATTGCATACTTATGTGTGTATATATATGTTTGTGGTTATATATTTCCTTATTCATATATATATTTCTTTTTTTATGTACTTTTGCATTTATATTTTTATGTTTTGGTGTATGTGTATATATATATTTTTTTTGTAATTATGTGTATATATATATTATATATATATTTTTTGTGTATATGTATATATATATATATTTTTTGTGTATATGTATGTATGTGTATGTGTATGTATATGTATATATGTGTATATGTGTATGTATATGTATATATATATATGTATATGTATATATATATATGTATGTATGTGTGTGTGTATATATGTATATGTATGTGTATGTATTTTGTATATATATGTGTATACATTAGTATATATATTTACTAGTGTACATTTATGTATCTATATGGTTGTGTGCATTTATGTATTTATATATTTGTATACATTTGTGTATTTATATATTTGTATACATTTATGTATTTACGTGTGTGTATGCATTTATGTATTTATATGGTTGTATGCATTGGTGTATTTATATGTGTGTATGCATTTATGTATTTATATGTTTGTATATTGGTATATTGATGTATTTACTTTTATAGTTTTTGTAGGGAGGTATCTCTGAGTTTTCATATAATTATTTATTTTCCCTTTTATGTTTTTCCATATTTATATTTATATTGGTATATATTTGTATTTTATGTAGTTGCAGCAAGGTATTGACAGTAGAAGGGAACGAAGGGACGCTACACGCACCCCTCCCAGGAACGAGGGGACGCCACACACACCCCGCCCGGGTGTACTTTATTTTTATATATTCTTATACTTTGGATCTGTGTACCTATCTAGTGGTACATCTATATATTTATATATTTGGTTGTTCATATTTTCATATATTTGTGTATGTATATATATGAATTTTTCCTTTTTTGGATATTTACACTTTCGTATATTTATATATCCATACTTTCATATGTTTATTTAGGTTTGTAGATGTGGTTGTATGTGTAGGTGTTTTTTTAGTATTTGGTTTTATTTTGCATGTGTTTTCTTGTTTTTTGTATAGTTTTGAATAGATGTAGATTTTCATATGTAGAGGTTGTTATGTATATGGTTATGTAGTTGGTTTTAAATCTAGTCTGTATGTATATATGTAGTATATATACATATATGTTGTGTAATGGTTGTATTTTATCTATATTTTATTTGTATGTTGATAGTCGAGGTTCTATGAGTGCTACCATGTTATAAGATATATTATGAATATATCACACAATCCTCTCGTTGTTTTGAGGTTTTATAGCAGATAACTCTTCGATAGATATATATTTAGTTTTGAACACTATGTAAGGGATGAGATATACGGTGTTTATGAGTGAGAAAGAAATAGAAAATAGAAAATCAATCCCCCTCTGAGAGGTTCTCAAGGATAGCACATGTGTTAAGAACCAGTCTCCTATAAATCAAGAATAGGGAAGACAAGCACACAGGAACAACAGTTGTGAACGGGACAAGAAACACCAACCTAACCTACCCTCCCTGACCAAGAGTAGCCCCCATGAGAAGGGCTCCTGTTGTTTCCAGTGTGTTTTGTTCAGGCCTTTGTTTTATGATAAAAAGGAGGTTGGTTTAGATACAGTCCATATAATGGCAAAAATCAAAGCACAGACGGTCTATCCAGAGAAAAGCAAACCTCCCCTTGACACCACACAGGCAGGAGGAACTAGGACACATGGGCTCCCAGAGAAACGGCCTCTCCTAGTCCCCCAAATGATCAATACTGAGGACCGAGGATACAGGGTCCCACACAGGAATACCTTTCCATGTCGCTTATTCACAACTCGTTAGATAGGTATAAATTTGTATGCCTGATCAATAAAGAGTCAGTAAGCACCCAGCTGACACCTGATGAGGCCATGTAGGCCGAAAGCGCTCGTGTCTGGATTTACTGTAGTTTAAGTGATATGAGTGTTTTTATTGTATTTCCTGTGAACGTGTGTAATTGTGGTGTTTTTTGTGCTCTGTGTTCTGTGCATAAGTTATGTTGGTACCCAGTGCATAAGTGATAACTGGACATTATACAAGCCATAGAAAAGGCTCCCAGTGGACCCTTCCAACAAGCCCCATTTTTCTTTCGCTTTTATAAAAGACCGACAGGAGCTACAAGCCTCCTCAGACAGAAACCCAGAAGGAACCAAACACACAGATAAGTAGACCGACTTTACAATTAATTCAGCTGAATTAAATGTATCAGAAATAAGTGTGTTCGTGATAGCTTCCCTGGGCAATGAACGGTTTTTTATAAAGAGTCGGGTGTTGGTCTTGGAAGAAGAGGGTGGAAACCAGTTATCAAAGGAAAAAATCCCCAACAGTACAGTCAGAGTAGAATGTATCCGTATAGAAGTGCCTAAAAATCAATGACAGGACTAGCAAGGTGTGGATGTAAAAGTCTGATAACCCATTAGATCAGTGAACAAGAAATAGTAGGAGACTGAGTAGTTGTCATTTGATACCGAGGCTTATACAGGTTTTAACAGTGGTCAGTTCCCTTAGTACAAGATGGTTTCAACAAGGAAACAACTGAGAGAGGAATCAAAGGGAAACCATAAAGAAATTGATAGAGAATGGGAAGAGGCCCTCCCAGGGATAAGCGGACCTTTTAGAGAGATAGGACCTTCCCACCACAGGGAAAGAGGGTCACCAAGGGACAAGAGGGAATTTAGTGAGCTAGAGGATAGAAAAAGAGTCTTAATACAATCCCTCCCAGGAGGATGGAACCACCCAGATGCATGGGTAAAAGGAAATAAAGCTATTGAAGCTTCTCCTTTGATACACATCCTGTCAGAACAAAGGACTAGAATAGGACACCCCGAAGACCCTTTTGAAGATGAATGTGCATATTTGGAGTCACATAGAGTGAGAGACAGAGATAGAGGATTAACAGAATTCCATATACTGACAAATTTATTCAGAAAAGAGGCCATATGTTTACAGTACCTGGACCTATGTGACAAGAGTGAAGCTAGAGAGATCTCAGGGATATGTAAAACAATAGTAACAGACATCCCCAGCCCCACTAAAGCCCTCCCCCCTAGATGGTTGATTGAACTAGGTGAACAAATTTGGTCGGATGCTGCAAGACAATGGCAAGGCCTTGTAGCAGCAAATCTCAGGGCCGAGGCAATTCAACTGCGGGCTGAAATAATAAACTTAAAACTAGAGATCAGGGACAGATTCCCAGACACATATAGAAACATAACAAACAAAGCTTATAAAAAAGGAACTGGGAACATGAAAGAAAAGAACCCCCCAAAAGAAGTATCATATATATTTGAAGAAGAAGTACCCCTTCTAAGTTACATAAGGAAAGAGTCTAGTTTAACAAAGGAAGAGGAAGAAATTCTAAATCTATGTCGAGAACCGATAAAACCCCATAAGATAAGTACCCCCCAAAACCCAGGGAGGGTTGTTTTCCCCTCCCCCCTACATGAAGATAGCCCCCTTTCCTCTCCTTTTCTTGAGAACCTTACCCCCCAGGAGGTACCCCAACCCCAGTCTCTTGAGAACCTTACCCCCCAGGAGGTACCCCAACCCCAGCCTGTAGAGAACCTTACCCCCCAGGAGGGACCCCAACCCCAGTCTGAAGAGAAGGATGATGGAACAGAGGAGAACATTCCTAACAATCCATCAGGGGCAACGGCCACAGGGGAGCGTACCCCCAACCTCACCCCCCTTTTGGAGTTGGCTCAAAGAACCCCCCCACCCCAAGGAGAGGACCCTTTTAATTTCAATGGTTCCCTGGTCTCAGATCTCCTTTTGCCTTTAGAGGCCTCCCTGGACACAGCCCCCACCCCAGCCCAAGGAGACAGACTGGAAGCTTGCCATGCCCTTATAGATAGAGTAGTGGGAGTAGTTAACAGAATGGAAAGTATTTTCTTGGAAAAAATAAAACCTCCCCCTCCTCAGAAAGAGAAAGAACATCTTTTAAGAGAAGACGCTGAAAAAGAGAACCCACATACATGGCAGGCACTCAGGGAGCATGCAACAAGGGAGAAAGGAAATAAGTTTAACAGAATGAAAAACAGGAGACCTAGGAAGAGGAATCAAGGAAAAACAAGAATAGGAAGTGAGTTTTTTCCCCCACCTCCCCATCCTCACCTTCCACCCCCTCCCCACCCAACCCACATCCTTCCCCCGCCTTCCCACCCCCCTCGCCCACCTCACCCCTACACCTCTCACCAACCCCACACCACCCCCATGCGCCCTTCCCACCCTCCCCCTCGCCCTTTTTACCCCCACCCCCCCTCCCCGGCGTCCGCCTCACCCCCCTCCCCCTCGCCCATCTCACCCACCTCCCCCTCTCCTACCCCAAATTGCCCCACCTGCACGTCCCCCTCCTCCACACTGCCCCCAAGGATACCAGAGGAAACGGGTTTGGTACAGGGGAACAGGAGGCCAGAAAACAGGGCAGGGTTTTGGAAACAGGAGGGAGTACAGGAGAGAATATGGAAACAGAAGATATTTTGGGAGAGAGGACAGGAACATAGGAAGAGAGCTAGGCCCTCAGATGCCAGGGGTGGTAGAGTCAGGGATCCAATACAAGAAAGGTCAGGGAACAAGTTATGGGAGGCCCCAAAGGAGAGACCCATACCCCGAGGTAAGGGACCAGATGAGAATAAGAAGAGAAGGCACCCAATGGGGTCAAGGGGAAAGAGGAGAAGGATGGTGGCTAAGAGAAGGAAATGGGCAGCAGGGATGGAATCGGTAGTTTCGGAGATCCCCCTCACGCAGGCACAGAGATCAGTCCTATGTAAAGGCAGATCCTTTGTCTTGGGCCCCCCCTCCCCCCGCCCCTTACTTTTGAATCTAACCACTTCTTTGGAGAATCTTGAAAATGAGATGAACTCAAGATTCTCAGCATCCCTAACCCCAGGTTTGGCCCCCCCACTAAGAACAAACAAAACAAATCTACCCCCCCAACTCCCAGGGATGAAAAGATATACTGGTCCCCCTAGAAAAATGCCAGGTTTAAAAGATAAATTAAAAGAAGAAGAGTCCCGAGTCATACAGGCAAGCAAGAGGAAATTAAGACCAAACCTAACAAGGGATGAGATTAGAGCTCTAGAAGAACTGAGAACAGACGAAAACATAATAATAAAAAAAGCAGATAAGGATGGTGCTTTGGTAGTTCTCAGGACAGAAAACTATAGAGCCATGGGACAGGCACACCTTAGAGACATAAATACTTACAAACCTCTACCCAACCCACAGGAAGAGTTGCAGAGAGTGGAGACAGAAAGCAGAGTTTTAGTAGGCAGATTCTACTGTCTAGACGCACCAACAAGAAAAAGATTTAGTTTTACAGCAGCACAAAGAGACGCCCTGTTGGCCCATAAGCCAAGTATTCCCCATTGGTACATCCTCCCAAAAACTCACAAAAAAATAGATGAGGATTTGGGAACTTGGCCAGGCAGGCCTGTACTCAGTGGATGCTGTGCGCCTACGAGACCAGTAGACAGACTACTAACTACTTTCCTCTCCCCGTTGTTAGACCTTCTTCCAGAAAGACTGAAGGACACAACCCATTTTTTAGGGAAGCTTAAAGAAGCACCGAAACTGGAGGGAGAAACCTACCTCTTCTCCTTCGACATTGTGTCCCTTTACCCCTCTATTCCACAGGAGGAAGCAGCATGGGTTGTGGCGAACTTTTACGAAAAGAACTTTGGGTATATACAAGGAAGGTTGAAGGAATTATACAACATAACTGCCCCTCCCCCTTACCTAATACAAGAAGGGATTAAACACATCCTTTCAGGGACCCTACTGAGATTTGATAGTAAGTACTACCAACAGATGAAAGGCACAGCGATTGGAGCCTCAGTGTCTGTGGCAGTAGCAGAAATTTTTGTGCACGTGAGTATTGAAAAAAAGAGGAAAAAGTTGAGAAAACAACCAGAGTTTTTCTATAGATACATCGACGACATTTTTGGAGTGTTTCGGGGCACAGAGGAAGACCTGCAGGAATACTACAGAGAGCTTAACCAGTTCCACCCAGATCTGAAATTTACGGTTGAATTTGACAAAAACAGATTACCTTTTCTAGATACTATGGTGTATGTAGACAAGGACGGCTTCCTGCAGACAACAGTGTTCCATAAACCTTCAAACACGCACCAATACTTGCATTTTCATTCTAGCCACCACCCAAATCTTAAGAAAAGTCTCCCCTTCTCACAAGGAATCAGGGTGAAGAGAATTGTGAGCGACCCTGATCTTTTAGAGGGAGCCCTGAAAGAAATGGTTAATTTTTTCAGGGAAAGAGGATACAGTGAGAAGATCCTCAAAGAGGCAATGGTAAGGCTTGAAGGAATACCGAGAGATACACTCCTGCATGTGAAGGAGAAAGAACTTTTAAACAGAATAATCTTTCCCATGCTTTATTCTCAAAATATAGCAGGCCAGTTACGCAGGTCAATTAACAAAATCTGGGAATGGGCGCAGGAAAATGCCATAGACACCCCTTGGGAAAACAGACTAAGAGGCCCACCACCCATGATAGCATGGAGAAAGGGTAAGACAATTGCAGAGAAACTGGTAAGAGCAGAGTTCCCCTCCCCTCTGCTCGGGGATAAGTCTTCACATAATGAAAGAAACGTTGTTTAAGCACAGAAAGGTGCTGACAATAGACGGGAACGAGGGGACGCTACACGCACCCCGCCCAGGAACGAGGGGACGCCAAACCCAGCCCGGGTGCTATGTATGTGTATGTATAGGTATATACATATATAAGTGTGTGCGTGTGTGTGTATGCGTATATATGTATGTATAAGTATATATGGGTGTATTTATATATACATGTTTATCATTTGTATATGTATGGGTATGTTTTGATGGATTTACGTATATCTACGTATGTAGATACTCGGGTATTTACACCTTTGTATTTACTTATTCATATGTGTATGGGTGTATATTTGTATGTTCATATTCCTGCGTATTTATATGTGTATGTAAGTGTATATGTATGTGTGTGTATGTGTGTATGTATGTGTGTGTATATGTATATATATATATGGATATATTTGTATATGTATGTGTGCGTATGTATATGTGTGTATACATGTATTCATATAGTTATATATTCAGGGTTCGTATATATGTGTGTGTGTATATATGCTTCCTTTTTTATTTATTTGTACTTGTATATATCTACTGTTTTTATCTGTATTTATGTTTTTTTGGTTTTACATCTACCTAACCCAACGTTAGATGTTGACAGTAGAAGGGAATGAGGGGACGCCACGAGCACCCCGCCCGGGAACGAGGGGACGCTACACACACCCCGCCCGGGCGCATCTCTTATATATCCTTTCCCTCTCTCTTATATATCCTACATGTGGGTATTTATATATGTTTATATATTTACAGATTGATATTTCCGTTTTTTAGTTTCACGTGAGTATTTGTTTAGGTGGTTGTATATTGGTGTGTATGTATAGTTGTATATCGGTATACTTATGTAGTCGCATATGTGTATTGGTGTATATTTGTATGTTCATATTCCTGTGTGTTTATGTGTATGTATGTATGTGTGTATGTATGCGTATGTATGTGTGTGTATATATGTATGTATGCATGTATGTTTATGTATGTATGTATATATGGATATATGTATATATATGTATATATATATTCATATGGTTATATATTTGGGTGTTCATATATTTATGTATTAATGTTTTCATAGTTTGGCATATTTATACATTCATAGATTTATATTTTATATTTCATAGTTTTATATATTTATATGGTAGTATATCTATGCAGTTGAGTATTTATATGTTTGTACATGTATATTTATATATTTATATTTTTATGCATGTTTACATATTTATATATTTACTTTTTTATGGGTTTACATTTTTACCTTTTTATCTGTTTACACTTTTTTAAGTGCTTACATATTTATATGTTTGTACATTTATATATCTCCTTCTCTTATCTGTTTTATGGTTTTTTGGTTTTACATCTACCTAACCCACCTTTAGAAATGGAGGAGAAACGTTTTTTTAAAAAAAACGATAGATGTTGACAGTAGAAGGGAATGAGGGGACGCTCCCCACACCCCGCCCAGGAACGAGGGGACGCTACACACCCCGCCCGGGCGCATAATTTATATATATATATATATATTTATATTTTCTATGTAGTATATATTTGTATCTGTGTATCTCTCCTTTTATGTATGTGTGTATGTCGGTATATATATATATATGTAGGTTTTTTACATATCATGTAATTGCATACTTATGTGTGTATATATATGTTTGTGGTTATATATTTCCTTATTCATATATATATTTCTTTTTTTATGTACTTTTGCATTTATATTTTTATGTTTTGGTGTATGTGTATATATATATTTTTTTTGTAATTATGTGTATATATATATTATATATATATTTTTTGTGTATATGTATATATATATATATTTTTTGTGTATATGTATGTATGTGTATGTGTATGTATATGTATATATGTGTATATGTGTATGTATATGTATATATATATATGTATATGTATATATATATATGTATGTATGTGTGTGTGTATATATGTATATGTATGTGTATGTATTTTGTATATATATGTGTATACATTAGTATATATATTTACTAGTGTACATTTATGTATCTATATGGTTGTGTGCATTTATGTATTTATATATTTGTATACATTTGTGTATTTATATATTTGTATACATTTATGTATTTACGTGTGTGTATGCATTTATGTATTTATATGGTTGTATGCATTGGTGTATTTATATGTGTGTATGCATTTATGTATTTATATGTTTGTATATTGGTATATTGATGTATTTACTTTTATAGTTTTTGTAGGGAGGTATCTCTGAGTTTTCATATAATTATTTATTTTCCCTTTTATGTTTTTCCATATTTATATTTATATTGGTATATATTTGTATTTTATGTAGTTGCAGCAAGGTATTGACAGTAGAAGGGAACGAAGGGACGCTACACGCACCCCTCCCAGGAACGAGGGGACGCCACACACACCCCGCCCGGGTGTACTTTATTTTTATATATTCTTATACTTTGGATCTGTGTACCTATCTAGTGGTACATCTATATATTTATATATTTGGTTGTTCATATTTTCATATATTTGTGTATGTATATATATGAATTTTTCCTTTTTTGGATATTTACACTTTCGTATATTTATATATCCATACTTTCATATGTTTATTTAGGTTTGTAGATGTGGTTGTATGTGTAGGTGTTTTTTTAGTATTTGGTTTTATTTTGCATGTGTTTTCTTGTTTTTTGTATAGTTTTGAATAGATGTAGATTTTCATATGTAGAGGTTGTTATGTATATGGTTATGTAGTTGGTTTTAAATCTAGTCTGTATGTATATATGTAGTATATATACATATATGTTGTGTAATGGTTGTATTTTATCTATATTTTATTTGTATGTTGATAGTCGAGGTTCTATGAGTGCTACCATGTTATAAGATATATTATGAATATATCACACAATCCTCTCGTTGTTTTGAGGTTTTATAGCAGATAACTCTTCGATAGATATATATTTAGTTTTGAACACTATGTAAGGGATGAGATATACGGTGTTTATGAGTGAGAAAGAAATAGAAAATAGAAAATCAATCCCCCTCTGAGAGGTTCTCAAGGATAGCACATGTGTTAAGAACCAGTCTCCTATAAATCAAGAATAGGGAAGACAAGCACACAGGAACAACAGTTGTGAACGGGACAAGAAACACCAACCTAACCTACCCTCCCTGACCAAGAGTAGCCCCCATGAGAAGGGCTCCTGTTGTTTCCAGTGTGTTTTGTTCAGGCCTTTGTTTTATGATAAAAAGGAGGTTGGTTTAGATACAGTCCATATAATGGCAAAAATCAAAGCACAGACGGTCTATCCAGAGAAAAGCAAACCTCCCCTTGACACCACACAGGCAGGAGGAACTAGGACACATGGGCTCCCAGAGAAACGGCCTCTCCTAGTCCCCCAAATGATCAATACTGAGGACCGAGGATACAGGGTCCCACACAGGAATACCTTTCCATGTCGCTTATTCACAACTCGTTAGATAGGTATAAATTTGTATGCCTGATCAATAAAGAGTCAGTAAGCACCCAGCTGACACCTGATGAGGCCATGTAGGCCGAAAGCGCTCGTGTCTGGATTTACTGTAGTTTAAGTGATATGAGTGTTTTTATTGTATTTCCTGTGAACGTGTGTAATTGTGGTGTTTTTTGTGCTCTGTGTTCTGTGCATAAGTTATGTTGGTACCCAGTGCATAAGTGATAACTGGACATTATACAAGCCATAGAAAAGGCTCCCAGTGGACCCTTCCAACAAGCCCCATTTTTCTTTCGCTTTTATAAAAGACCGACAGGAGCTACAAGCCTCCTCAGACAGAAACCCAGAAGGAACCAAACACACAGATAAGTAGACCGACTTTACAATTAATTCAGCTGAATTAAATGTATCAGAAATAAGTGTGTTCGTGATAGCTTCCCTGGGCAATGAACGGTTTTTTATAAAGAGTCGGGTGTTGGTCTTGGAAGAAGAGGGTGGAAACCAGTTATCAAAGGAAAAAATCCCCAACAGTACAGTCAGAGTAGAATGTATCCGTATAGAAGTGCCTAAAAATCAATGACAGGACTAGCAAGGTGTGGATGTAAAAGTCTGATAACCCATTAGATCAGTGAACAAGAAATAGTAGGAGACTGAGTAGTTGTCATTTGATACCGAGGCTTATACAGGTTTTAACAGTGGTCAGTTCCCTTAGTACAAGATGGTTTCAACAAGGAAACAACTGAGAGAGGAATCAAAGGGAAACCATAAAGAAATTGATAGAGAATGGGAAGAGGCCCTCCCAGGGATAAGCGGACCTTTTAGAGAGATAGGACCTTCCCACCACAGGGAAAGAGGGTCACCAAGGGACAAGAGGGAATTTAGTGAGCTAGAGGATAGAAAAAGAGTCTTAATACAATCCCTCCCAGGAGGATGGAACCACCCAGATGCATGGGTAAAAGGAAATAAAGCTATTGAAGCTTCTCCTTTGATACACATCCTGTCAGAACAAAGGACTAGAATAGGACACCCCGAAGACCCTTTTGAAGATGAATGTGCATATTTGGAGTCACATAGAGTGAGAGACAGAGATAGAGGATTAACAGAATTCCATATACTGACAAATTTATTCAGAAAAGAGGCCATATGTTTACAGTACCTGGACCTATGTGACAAGAGTGAAGCTAGAGAGATCTCAGGGATATGTAAAACAATAGTAACAGACATCCCCAGCCCCACTAAAGCCCTCCCCCCTAGATGGTTGATTGAACTAGGTGAACAAATTTGGTCGGATGCTGCAAGACAATGGCAAGGCCTTGTAGCAGCAAATCTCAGGGCCGAGGCAATTCAACTGCGGGCTGAAATAATAAACTTAAAACTAGAGATCAGGGACAGATTCCCAGACACATATAGAAACATAACAAACAAAGCTTATAAAAAAGGAACTGGGAACATGAAAGAAAAGAACCCCCCAAAAGAAGTATCATATATATTTGAAGAAGAAGTACCCCTTCTAAGTTACATAAGGAAAGAGTCTAGTTTAACAAAGGAAGAGGAAGAAATTCTAAATCTATGTCGAGAACCGATAAAACCCCATAAGATAAGTACCCCCCCAAAACCCAGGGAGGGTTGTTTTCCCCTCCCCCCTACATGAAGATAGCCCCCTTTCCTCTCCTTTTCTTGAGAACCTTACCCCCCAGGAGGTACCCCAACCCCAGTCTCTTGAGAACCTTACCCCCCAGGAGGTACCCCAACCCCAGCCTGTAGAGAACCTTACCCCCCAGGAGGGACCCCAACCCCAGTCTGAAGAGAAGGATGATGGAACAGAGGAGAACATTCCTAACAATCCATCAGGGGCAACGGCCACAGGGGAGCGTACCCCCAACCTCACCCCCCTTTTGGAGTTGGCTCAAAGAACCCCCCCACCCCAAGGAGAGGACCCTTTTAATTTCAATGGTTCCCTGGTCTCAGATCTCCTTTTGCCTTTAGAGGCCTCCCTGGACACAGCCCCCACCCCAGCCCAAGGAGACAGACTGGAAGCTTGCCATGCCCTTATAGATAGAGTAGTGGGAGTAGTTAACAGAATGGAAAGTATTTTCTTGGAAAAAATAAAACCTCCCCCTCCTCAGAAAGAGAAAGAACATCTTTTAAGAGAAGACGCTGAAAAAGAGAACCCACATACATGGCAGGCACTCAGGGAGCATGCAACAAGGGAGAAAGGAAATAAGTTTAACAGAATGAAAAACAGGAGACCTAGGAAGAGGAATCAAGGAAAAACAAGAATAGGAAGTGAGTTTTTTCCCCCACCTCCCCATCCTCACCTTCCACCCCCTCCCCACCCAACCCACATCCTTCCCCCGCCTTCCCACCCCCCTCGCCCACCTCACCCCTACACCTCTCACCAACCCCACACCACCCCCATGCGCCCTTCCCACCCTCCCCCTCGCCCTTTTTACCCCCACCCCCCCTCCCCGGCGTCCGCCTCACCCCCCTCCCCCTCGCCCATCTCACCCACCTCCCCCTCTCCTACCCCAAATTGCCCCACCTGCACGTCCCCCTCCTCCACACTGCCCCCAAGGATACCAGAGGAAACGGGTTTGGTACAGGGGAACAGGAGGCCAGAAAACAGGGCAGGGTTTTGGAAACAGGAGGGAGTACAGGAGAGAATATGGAAACAGAAGATATTTTGGGAGAGAGGACAGGAACATAGGAAGAGAGCTAGGCCCTCAGATGCCAGGGGTGGTAGAGTCAGGGATCCAATACAAGAAAGGTCAGGGAACAAGTTATGGGAGGCCCCAAAGGAGAGACCCATACCCCGAGGTAAGGGACCAGATGAGAATAAGAAGAGAAGGCACCCAATGGGGTCAAGGGGAAAGAGGAGAAGGATGGTGGCTAAGAGAAGGAAATGGGCAGCAGGGATGGAATCGGTAGTTTCGGAGATCCCCCTCACGCAGGCACAGAGATCAGTCCTATGTAAAGGCAGATCCTTTGTCTTGGGCCCCCCCTCCCCCCGCCCCTTACTTTTGAATCTAACCACTTCTTTGGAGAATCTTGAAAATGAGATGAACTCAAGATTCTCAGCATCCCTAACCCCAGGTTTGGCCCCCCCACTAAGAACAAACAAAACAAATCTACCCCCCCAACTCCCAGGGATGAAAAGATATACTGGTCCCCCTAGAAAAATGCCAGGTTTAAAAGATAAATTAAAAGAAGAAGAGTCCCGAGTCATACAGGCAAGCAAGAGGAAATTAAGACCAAACCTAACAAGGGATGAGATTAGAGCTCTAGAAGAACTGAGAACAGACGAAAACATAATAATAAAAAAAGCAGATAAGGATGGTGCTTTGGTAGTTCTCAGGACAGAAAACTATAGAGCCATGGGACAGGCACACCTTAGAGACATAAATACTTACAAACCTCTACCCAACCCACAGGAAGAGTTGCAGAGAGTGGAGACAGAAAGCAGAGTTTTAGTAGGCAGATTCTACTGTCTAGACGCACCAACAAGAAAAAGATTTAGTTTTACAGCAGCACAAAGAGACGCCCTGTTGGCCCATAAGCCAAGTATTCCCCATTGGTACATCCTCCCAAAAACTCACAAAAAAATAGATGAGGATTTGGGAACTTGGCCAGGCAGGCCTGTACTCAGTGGATGCTGTGCGCCTACGAGACCAGTAGACAGACTACTAACTACTTTCCTCTCCCCGTTGTTAGACCTTCTTCCAGAAAGACTGAAGGACACAACCCATTTTTTAGGGAAGCTTAAAGAAGCACCGAAACTGGAGGGAGAAACCTACCTCTTCTCCTTCGACATTGTGTCCCTTTACCCCTCTATTCCACAGGAGGAAGCAGCATGGGTTGTGGCGAACTTTTACGAAAAGAACTTTGGGTATATACAAGGAAGGTTGAAGGAATTATACAACATAACTGCCCCTCCCCTTACCTAATACAAGAAGGGATTAAACACATCCTTTCAGGGACCTACTGAGATTTGATAGTAAGTACTACCAACAGATGAAAGGCACAGCGATTGGAGCCTCAGTGTCTGTGGCAGTAGCAGAAATTTTTGTGCACGTGAGTATTGAAAAAAAAGAGGAAAAAGTTGAGAAAACAACCAGAGTTTTTCTATAGATACATCGACGACATTTTTGGAGTGTTTCGGGGCACAGAGGAAGACCTGCAGGAATACTACAGAGAGCTTAACCAGTTCCACCCAGATCTGAAATTTACGGTTGAATTTGACAAAAACAGATTACCTTTTCTAGATACTATGGTGTATGTAGACAAGGACGGCTTCCTGCAGACAACAGTGTTCCATAAACCTTCAAACACGCACCAATACTTGCATTTTCATTCTAGCCACCACCCAAATCTTAAGAAAAGTCTCCCCTTCTCACAAGGAATCAGGGTGAAGAGAATTGTGAGCGACCCTGATCTTTTAGAGGGAGCCCTGAAAGAAATGGTTAATTTTTTCAGGGAAAGAGGATACAGTGAGAAGATCCTCAAAGAGGCAATGGTAAGGCTTGAAGGAATACCGAGAGATACACTCCTGCATGTGAAGGAGAAAGAACTTTTAAACAGAATAATCTTTCCCATGCTTTATTCTCAAAATATAGCAGGCCAGTTACGCAGGTCAATTAACAAAATCTGGGAATGGGCGCAGGAAAATGCCATAGACACCCTTGGGAAAACAGACTAAGAGGCCCACCACCCATGATAGCATGGAGAAAGGGTAAGACAATTGCAGAGAAACTGGTAAGAGCAGAGTTCCCCTCCCTCTGCTCGGGGATAAGTCTTCACATAATGAAAGAAACGTTGTTTAAGCACAGAAAGGTGCTGACAATAGACGGGAACGAGGGGACGCTACACGCACCCCGCCCAGGAACGAGGGGACGCCAAACCCAGCCCGGGTGCTATGTATGTGTATGTATAGGTATATACATATATAAGTGTGTGCGTGTGTGTGTATGCGTATATATGTATGTATAAGTATATATGGGTGTATTTATATATACATGTTTATCATTTGTATATGTATGGGTATGTTTTGATGGATTTACGTATATCTACGTATGTAGATACTCGGGTATTTACACCTTTGTATTTACTTATTCATATGTGTATGGGTGTATATTTGTATGTTCATATTCCTGCGTATTTATATGTGTATGTAAGTGTATATGTATGTGTGTGTATGTGTGTATGTATGTGTGTGTATATGTATATATTATATGGATATATTTGTATATGTATGTGTGCGTATGTATATGTGTGTATACATGTATTCATATAGTTATATATTCAGGGTTCGTATATATGTGTGTGTGTATATATGCTTCTTTTTTATTTATTTGTACTTGTATATATCTACTGTTTTTATCTGTATTTATGTTTTTTTGGTTTTACATCTACCTAACCCAACGTTAGATGTTGACAGTAGAAGGAATGAGGGGACGCCACGAGCACCCCGCCCGGGAACGAGGGGACGCTACACACACCCGCCCGGGCGCATCTCTTATATATCCTTTCCCTCTCTCTTATATATCCTACATGTGGGTATTTATATATGTTTATATATTTACAGATTGATATTTCCGTTTTTTAGTTTCACGTGAGTATTTGTTTAGGTGGTTGTATATTGGTGTGTATGTATAGTTGTATATCGGTATACTTATGTAGTCGCATATGTGTATTGGTGTATATTTGTATGTTCATATTCCTGTGTGTTTTTGTGTATGTATGTATGTGTGTATGTATGCGTATGTATGTGTGTGTA
>NW_025918173.1:0-15551 GCF_019202785.1 Penaeus chinensis | reverse complement strand
TAACGCGGATAATCCACAGAATCAAACCATTAGACCACTAAACAGAATTGATTAGTTTGATATGCTATACTTGTCACATCATGTTCAGCGAGTTAAGCTTAACATTGAATATTTGACAAATTTACGATTTCATACCACTTTGCCTGGATTTCCAGGTGATTACTATTCTGTACTAAGACGAAATTTCTCTTAATGTTCTACTAATCAATTTACACATTTTTATCCTCTACTGTAAGGATGCTTGGTAATACATAATTACGATTCGTGTCCGATGTTAAGCACGATTTCAGGTTCATTCATACCTTTACAATATTCCTGCTACCAAGTCTCATATTTACATGAAGTAAAACAGGGGGTACAGAACTCAAGAATAGTAATAGTAATAAAGGGTCCTTCCGGGGGTACAGAACTCAAGAATAGTAATAGTAATAAAGGGTCCTTCCGTCACCTGGACTTCCTGTATAAAATTAAATTCCAGCATTTATTTTGTCCAGGTCCGGAAAATCTTGAAAAATGAATTTTCAAAAGGAAATCTTGGAAAAGTCATGGAAATTTACATTGACTGACTCATTTTAGGAAAAGCGTCTGTGTCATGATATAAAATGAAAAGAATCATTTTCATGTTACACCCTTGGTTCCAGAGATTTGATTACTTTGTTTTGTCACACACCCGTGGACCATTATATTCACTCTTGCTCTAGTTGTATTCTCTATTTCGATAGTTTAGTGCTTAAAGACCAGTACTAATAGGAATTTGTATTGTATACATCTTAAAAACTTGTGTGTCATATTGTGTTCAAAATACATCCTTGAAAAATGGTTTTGGGCATGGAAAATTCCTGAAAAACTTCTTGAATTTCAGATTCAAATAGGGGAAAGGACCTTGTAATAAGACAAACAGTGGTAGAGGCAGCATTACTGACAATAATGACATCAAAGTAGCCCAAGCACAATTACGATATGTAATAGTGCTGCTTGTGTAGTAGTATTAATAAATAAAAAGTTATTTATTAATGGAAATTTGGTTTAAACGTTTGAAGTCACGAAAATAGTTATATTAATTATAAGCAATCAAACTTCACGTTTTATGATAAGTAATAGTGCTGCTTGTCTGGTGAGCGTACATTTAAGAAAAATAAGTTATTATTGGAAATTTGGTTTGAACACTGTTGCTCTAGTTATACTCTCTATTTTGATAGTTTAGTGCTTAAAGACAAGTACTAGTAGGAATTTGTGGCAGAGTATTGTATACCTCATATTTTGTTCAAAATACATCCTTGAAAAATAGTTTTAGGCCTGGAAAAATCCAGCAAGACTACTGAAAAACTTCTTGAAATTCAAAGTCAACTAGGGGGAAGGACCTTGTAATGATAGTGGCAGCATTACTGATAATGACATCAAAGTAGACAAGCACAATTATGATGTGTGTAGTGCTGCTTGTCTAGTAAAAAGTTATTTATTATTTGAATTTGGTTTAAACATTTGAAACCACAAATATAGTTACATTAATTATAAGCAGTCAAACTTCACTTCAGTTACAGGTACTCAGTTTTCGGATTTTGAAAGCCAAGAAGCGGTAAGTTTTCATCCTCTCAGATACTTCTTTTTTTTTTCTCCTTATCAGGAGTTTTCAAAAGTTCAAGAATACTTCTTGTGGATTGATATTCAACCACTCAGCCTGTGTCATCCTCCTCTGAACATCGGTAAACCGAGTCAGAACGGTCATCAAATCTCTCAAGTAAAACACTTGAGAGCCGCTTCCCGCTCAGAGGATTACACTAACAGTCCTCATCGTGGTTGAATATATTCCGAGAATCTCGGCGAGAAACCCGGCAATCGCACTATAGAAGTGATCCTATAAAGTATGATCATACTTTCACATTATAAATTCACTCTTAGACTACATTTTACTGATGACTTTGTTCTCCTACAACGGATTTTCCTGTGTTCATATGTTGGTATATGTATGGTGCAATATGTGCACGTAGTTTGCTCATTTTATAGTATCTGCCTACTCTACACCTATATTATATCTAAATAATATATATCTAAACATAAGATATATACTATACAGTTTAAAACTAGACTTTTATACATATCAAATAACGTGGAACAGGGTCTAAACTAAACTATATGAACAATAAATGTATATTTCTTCAGAACCTATTCCAATGCATCTCCAATAAAATTCAAGGTGCACATATCTAGGTACTCTAAGATAGTATGATACGGGAATCAAAAGGTTCATGTATCTTTAAACCATCATCTCGGTGGTTAATTATTTAAAAGAACTACATTCCTCTTCATATGCGAGCTTTCAATTTTAATTGTTAAATTCAATCACGTTCAAACTACCTGGCATATATACTTGGTTAATGCAAATATAACCACACACTTTTGTGAGTGCTAATCCTTGTTAGATAAAATAACAATAATGTTTATTTCAAGATGTCTTTCTTGCCCTTATACTCATCGCTCTACGAGTCCTCGGTTTACCGTTGTTGGCCAATTCGCTTACCTTTCTTATGTAACTCTGGTTTCCCTTCAAAACGCATAAATCTTTCGCCTTTTACTAAAGATTTCCGTGGAGGGGAACAACTCAATGAGTCTTACTCAATTTTTTATATAGCCCACTTCGGTGGGTTCATAATCAACATAAGCACAGAAAATAAGTGACCTGAACTAACCTGACAATAAAAAGTCTGGACATTTATACTACTCTTGAGTTAGACCACATAAGCGTCAACCCACTTTCATCCTCAGCTAAAACATTAATTTTCCATTTATATTAGTTGTACAGCTACACAGAAAACTATCGTTAGAAAATTAGGCAAAACATTCTGACATACACAACGAAACTTTTTGAAAATTAGTTGTTAACAGTAGAAAACTGTTGCTACCCATGTTTTCCAACTATTCAAGTTTAATATTTTGTGTTCCGACCCACTGCTGCCAAAACATAGTTAAAGCGTCTAAACATAGATGTCATTAACTAACGTACCTATATCAATAAAAAATATATATATATACATTTTTAATTCATTTTTTTTTTTTTTTTTTTTTTTTTTTACCTCCAGTCGTTCAAATATTCGGTAGTTGATTTCAGAATACTTATCAATATTTTCATGCAAAATCAAAAGTAACTTATCTGTATAATTAAGAATAATCGGGCAAGTTTGGGTTAGCTTATCATATGAAGTAACCGAAATATATTAAATAAAAAGCTATAAAGTGCTGCTACGTTATCCAAGAATATTCAACTCGGTAACGATTTAAATGTGGGTCTACCGTCCAAGACTTGTGTGTAACGAGTTATAATGAGGGGGATAGCGCGAACGCAGTCCCCCGCTACCAAAAATTGCACACTCGAGTTAACCACATTTGGGTTAATCGCAGGGGTCAGCGCCACCGGAGTGCAATGGTGAGCCTCACCCTGGGAAAACCGCCTTCGTGATCACGGTATCTCCTGTGCCAGGTAAGTATGCTTTTCTTTGCCGACCACCGACCCACGATCGCTCACACTGACAAGTCCCCGCGCATTGAAATATTTCTTATACAAATATCCAGTCACACTTAACTTTTGCTAAGTCATTCCGAGTGAACGACACTGAGGATAATATTTCGAAATCATATATGGGGGAAATCGCATGCAATTTTAAAGTGGAAGCTCTCTGTGGCAAATATTCATCCCAAAAATTAAAGTTTATTCGAGCTATGTTTTGTCGAACTCCGACTTAAGGAAAAAATCAGGGGCATTCCATATGCACAGGATACATATGAAAAGTATTTGCATATTTGCATTTATACGTATATATGTATACAAAAATCTGTAGATTTATACAATTATACATAAACATTTTTGTGTATATGTATATATATGCATGTGTGTATATATATATATATATGATTTACAAATATATAGAAGTCTATATATGGATATGCATATGTCTGTATATACATATATGTATATATATATGTCCATATGTATATTTAGTTATTCACAGATACATAAAAATATGTAAAAATATACATACAAAGTATATAGGTATATATATACATAAACACATATATTTATATCTACCTAGATATATATAGTCATACATGTATGTTTATAGATATATATATGCATACTATATATATATATATATATATATATATATATGTGTGTGTGTGTGTACATATATGTACATATATGTATATACATATGCGTATATACATAAATATATATTATATATATAAATATATATATGTATACATATATATGTACACACATAAATATATGTAAATGTGTAACAATATATATACAATATATACATACAATATACAATATATAACAAATATAATGTATATACATACATGCACATTATATATATATAATGTACATATATGTGTGTATGTGCATATTTATGTTATATATATATATATATATATATATACACTTTATACACATAATATATATATTATATACATATAATATATATACATATACATAGACACATATAAACATATGCATATGTGGATATATATTATGTACACGTGCACACATACGCACATAAAAACACAAATATGTATACTTGTGTGTATATATATATATAAATATACACACACATACAAATATTTATCTATATATACATATACATATTTATACTGTTGATATGGTAGAATAACTCATCTTCCCTGCATGCATTAAGCAAGTTTGACTGGTCAATGCATATATGACTGCTGCACTTTACTCTATGTATTGCGGTTCCATGTGGCATATATCTTGCATAACAATCTAACATGTTGAATCTGTCAAAAATCTTTTCTACATATTTGGTTTGATTCACCTTGATGTAATTTTTACCTGTAACATATGACATTCCAAGAAACAAGTTTAGTTTACCTAAATTTGTTATTCTAGATTTTGTATAATTGTTCATCAGGGACATGTTACTGCTGGCAATAATTAAGCCATCCACCCATAAGAGCACAACATTATCACTGTACCTTTCATGCTTTAGATACAGACAATGATAACTCTGTGATTGCCACTTTGTTTCAGACCACAATGTGACTTTTACAGTTTACAGTACAAAACATTTCCATCACTATTTTTTTCTCAAAACATTCAGGTTATTCTACATAAATTTCATGATCTATATCAGTATTCAAATAAGCTGTTTTAACATCCATTTGGTGTATTACCATATTTATAGGTACAGCCACATCCAATAAAGCTGTTGGTGCAAAAATCTCTCTGTAGTCAGCATCTTTTACCTGTGAATATCCTTTGGCAACATACCTTACTTTGTATATTTCTTTGATGTTTGGTCCAGGTTTCACTGGACCCATCTTCCTACTGCTGTATGTGACTCAGGCAGTGTGGTAATGTCATAGGTGTTATTGTCCTGAAGTAAACAAGATTTCCTCGTCCATTGCTTTCTTCCATTGCAGTCCCTCTGGAGATGCAATACCCTCTTGGTAGGTGACTAGTACTGGGATACATGACACTCAGTAGCAATGACGTATAAAGCCATTATGTGTCAAACTGGAGATGCTGTCGTCCAGTTCATCAGTAATGTAGTCCTTTAATCATGAAGGTTTCTGTCTTTCTTCAGTTGAATATCTTCTTTCTTCAATTAGGTTATCTGGTGGCTCACCTTGGTTTCCTTGAAGTGATTTTTGCTGAAGTCTAGTCTCCACCAAGATGTCATCTTCATCTGAGGTTTACTCATCATTCAATGGTTCAGCTATATTGGTTAAGTTTTCCATATACTTTACATATCATATTTTCTTTACTGTTTGAGATTCTGCAAAGTAAACAAGTAGGCTGGGCTCTGGTCATAATGTCCCACAATTAATTATTCCTTCCTTACTCTTGGGATCAAGTTTCTTCTTCTCTTGTTCATATGCAGACTTCTTACTCCCAAAATATTCATTTTGCTGATGTTTGGCCGTCTTCCAGTATGCATTGCTGCTGGAGTCTTCTGAGTAACAAGCAGCTTTCACAGCATAACCACATATATCTTTGGGTAATTTGGACTCAGTCAGTAAACATTGAGCCATGTCAAAAATTTATGTGTATGATCTCTCAAATGTTCCATTTTCATGTGAAGAGTAGGGTGCAGCTAACTCTTTGTTTACTCTTATCCTCTATAATTCTTGGACACTCTGATCCATCAGGGTGACAACGGCCTACGTTTCTCTGTATACAGGAAGCCTACAAACATAAATGATTATATCCATTACTACTCTGAAAGAAGGTGGAGAATATTCTCACGAAACCAAACCCTACATCTTCTAATGATTTTCTCATATTACCGTTGTGTAACATTTCCCAGACGATTAGCAGATACTTTGGCGATAATGTGAAAATCACCAGCACATCCGGGAAAAAGATACATGACATGATACGGGACAAGAAGCAGCTCAGAAGCAACCCTAACAGTGCTGTATATCGCGTACCCTGCAGCAGTTGCAATACAGCTTACTATGGTGAAACAGGGCGAGGTTTCAGCACCAGGATCAGCGAACATCGAGCTGACATCCGTCACCATAGAACTTCCAACGCCATGGTGGTACGTGTAGATGAAGCTGGACATCTACCCAATTGGAAGGAAGCAAAAATAGTCCATGGAGGACTGTACATACAGAAAAGGAAGGTCATGGAAGCTGCTTACATCGCGACGGAGAAAAGCATCAACGCAGCGTCGGGTAGATTCAAACTATCAAAGGTCGCAGCTGCAATTATACGAACAACAAGTGGGAAGTCACAGTCAGCAGGTAGTTCATCACCTCATGTCTGATATATATATACTCTGTATTTCCCTTAATGTATGTATTTCTGACGAAGACAAAGTCGAAACCGGTCAAATACATCTCTTGTATTGTGAAGATATTCATTCTCATTCATACCTTTTATACATTTGTCAACATGAACGCGGTTCATATACATAAATACATACAAATATATCTATACATATATATACACATAAAAAATAAAAATGCAAGCTTCCCATGATAAAAGTTATTTGCAAGCTTTTATATATGACCAATATATTTAGAAATGGTTGTAATTTTATATATCACAAATGGATTTTAAATATATTAACAAGTAATTGAGGAAATTACCTATAAAACTGTCTCTTATTTATTACTCCTAAGATAATAAAAGGATAAATCAATGCTTGCTTTTAACTATTCCTGTTAGAAAAAAAAAAAAAAATATTGACAATAAATTAATGGACTGCTTAGAACAACTGACTTGGTAACTGGTAGTACAAAAGATAAAAAACAAAAAAGAGTAAAATTTGTAGTAAAGCCTAAAGTGCAATCATTAGCAAAGTGAGGGATACCTCTGGTAAACCACTAGGCCACTATATAAACAGACATTTATGGGGGCAAAACAAATATTTGCTTCAACAATCATAAACTAGGTTTTTCTGTAATATATTTTTATTTTCTTTGGTAGACCACTAAAATAAAATTGTTTTCAGAGGTCATTCAACTTTCACAAAATTACTCACTGACCTATGCTATATATACACTCACACACATATACATATACGAGGTACTTACAATAAGTTTGAGACTTTTTTAGTAGGGGCAGTTATAATCATCTCAAACTCTTGTAATTTTGATGTCATTACCATATATCTAATGAGATAACACAGCATTATTTGTTATTCCAGGGTGAAAGAGATGGCTGTACGTGGAAGTTAAGTGACCCTAATAAACCACACTGGTCACAGCTGACTTTACTGTAGAATACAGTCGGGACGGGAAGACACTTAGGAAGTGTGATGTTATAAAATTTTGGAAAGAACACTACGTAGACTTATGAACTTTTTCAGACTGCTTATAAATTAACTGTAATGGGCAGAGCATGTGTTTCATTGTCACAAAAAAGTCTGTGAAAGATGATGAGATGTGTGGGAGGGGGAGGGAATTCAGAACAAAGGGTGTTTGTGTGTGTGTGTAAATGTCTACATACATTTGTGTGTACACTTGTGCATGTGTATGTGTGTGAGTGTGAGTGTGAGTGTGTGTGTGTGTTCATTGTATGCATGTGTGTGTGTGTTCATTGTATGCATGTGTGTGTGTGTGTTCATTGTATGCATTGTGTATGTGTGTGTGTTCATTGTATGCATGTGTGTGTGTTCATTGTATGCATGTGTGTATTCATTGCATGCATGTGTGTGTGTTCATTGTATGCATGTGTGTGTGTGTGTGTGTGTGTGTGTGTGTGTGTGTGTGTGTGTGTGTGTGTGTGTGTCTACGTACATGTATGTGTGAAAGTCTACATACATGTGTGTGTTCATTGTGTGCAGGTGTGAGATAACACAGCATTATTTGTTATTCCAGGTTGAAAGAGATGGCTGTACGTGGAAGTTAAGTGACCCTAATAAACCACACTGGTCACAGCTGACTTTATTGTAGAATACAGTCGGGACTGGAAGACACTTTGGAAGTGTGATGTTATAAAATTTTGGAAAGAACGCTATGCAGACTTATGGACTGCTTCAGACTGCTTATGAATTAACTTTAATGGTATATGGTTTAATGGTGTTTCATTGGTATAAAAAGTCTGTGAAAGATGATGAGACGTGTGGGAGGGGGAGGGACTTCAGAACAAAGGGTGTGTGTGTGTGTGTGTGTGTGTGTGTGTGTGTGTGTGTGTGTGTGTGTGAATGTCTACATACATTTGTGTGTGCACTTGTGCATGTATGTGTATGTGTGTGTGTGTGTGTGAGTGTGAGTGTGTGCGTGTGTGTTCATTGTATGCATGTGTGTGTGTGTGTTCATTGTATGCATGTGTGTGTGTGTTCATTGTATGCATGTGTGTGTGTATGTATGTGTGTGTGCGTGAATGTCTACATACATTTGTGTGTGCACTTGTCCATGTGTGTATGTGTGTGTGTGTGAGAGAGAGAGTGTGAGTGTGAGTGTGTGTGTGTGTATGTGTGTGTTCATTGTATGCATGTGTGTGTGTGTTCATTGTATGCATGTGTGTGTGTGTATGTGTTCATTGTATGCATTGTGTATGTGTGTGTTCATTGTATTAATGTGTGTGTGTTCACTGTATGCATGTGTGTGTTAATTGCATGCATGTGTGTGTTCATTGTATGCATGTGTGTGTGTGTGTGTGTGTTCATTGTATGCATGTGTGTGTGTGTGTGTGTTCATTGTATGCATGTGTGTGTGTTCATTGTATGCATTGTGTATGTGTGTGTGTTTATTGTATGCATGTGTGTGTGTTCACTGTATGCATGTGTGTGTGTTCATTGCATGCATATGTGTGTGTTCATTGTATGCATATGTGTGTGTGTTTGTGTTTGTGTTTGTGTTTGTGTTTGTGTTTGTGTGTGTGTGTGTGTGTTGTGTGTGAGTGTGTGTGTGTGTGTGTGTGTGTGTGTGTGTGTGTGTGTGTGTGTGTGTGTGTGTGTGTGTGTGTGTGTGTGTGTGTGAATGTCTACATACATTTGTGTGCACACTTATGCATGTGTGTGTGTGTGTGAGTGTGAGTGTGAGTGTGAGTGTGAGTGTGAGTGTGTGAGTGTGTGTGTGTGTTCATTGTATGCGTGTGTGTGTGTTCATTGTATGCATGTGTGTGTGTTCATTGTATGCATGTCTGTGTGTTCATTGTATGCATTGTGTATGTGTGTGTGTTCATTGTATGCATGTATGTGTTAATTGTATGCATGTGTGTGTGTTCATTGTATGCATGTGTGTGTGTGTTCATTGCATGCATGTGTGTTTGTGTTCATTGTATGCATTGTGTGTGTGTTAATTGTATGGATGTGTGTGTGTTCATTGTATGCATGTGTGTGTTCATTGCATGCATGTGTGTGTGTTCATTGCATGCATGTGTATGTGTCCATTGTATGCATGTGTGTGTGTGTGTGTGTGTGTGTGTGTGTGTGTGTGTGTGTGTGTGTGTGTCCATGTCTATGTACATGTGTGTGTGAAAGTCTATATACATGTGTGTATGCATGTGTGTGTATGTGTATATGTGTGTGTGTGTGTGTGTGTGTGTGTGCATGTCTACGTACATGTGTGTGAAAGTCTACATATGTGTGTATGCATGTGTGTGTATGTGTGTCTATGTATGTGTGTGTGTGTGTGTGTGTGTGTGTGTGTGTGTGCATGTCTACGTACATGTGTGTGTGAAAGTCTACATATGTGTGTGTATGCATGTGTGTGTGTGTGTGTGTGTGTGTGTGTGTGTGTGAGGTGTGTGTGTGTGTGTGAGGTGTGTGTGAGGTGTGTGTGTGTGTGTGGTGTGTGTGTGTGTGTTCATTGTGTGCAGGTGTGTGTACATTGTATGTATTTGTTTGTAGGTTGTGTACACTGTATGCATGTGTTTGTGCATGTGTGTGCATGCATGGGTTGGTCTGTTAATGTGTGGGTGTGTATGCATGTGTTCATAGTGTGCATGTGTCTGTGTACATTGTATGCATGTATCTGTACATGTATGGGCATGGATTTGTAAATGTATGTGCATGGGTTTGTACATGTATGTGCATGTGTTTGTACATGTATGTGCATGTGTTTATACATGTGTATGCATGGGTTTGCACATGTATGTGTATGGGTTTGCACATGTATGTGCATGGGTTTGTACATGTATGTGCATAGGTTTGTACATGTGTGTGCATGTGCTTGTACATGTGTAAATGTGTGTGGGGAGGGTGGGGGGTGTATGTGTGCATGAGTGTACATAAACGTGTGCATGTGTGCATGCATGTTCATCTATATGTAAATGTTTCCATGTGTGTACAAGCATATGTGTATGTGTGTGTGTATGTGTAGATGTGTGTAGATGGGTGTGAGCATATACATTTTTTGTGTGTTTGTTTGGTGGGTGTGTATAAGATGTGTGTGGCACATTTATGTCTATGTCTGTGTGTGTGGCACATTAATGTCTATGTCTACATGTGTGTGTGTGTGTCTGTGTGTGTGTGTGTGTGTGTGTGTGTGTGTGTGTGTGTGTGTGTGTGTGTGTGTGTGTGTGTGTGTGTGTGTGTGTGTGGCACATATATGTCTATATGTACGTGTACATGTGTGCATGTGTGTGTGTTTGTGTAAACTAATTGAACAATTGCTAAATTAATTTCCACCAAGTGCCCACAAGGAGTGTGTGTAAAACTTCACTATCATTACCAAAGTATGAGTAGATAGGATGATGCCTATAGAGCTAGTGAGATCCTAGTTGCACACTCCTTTTGGTCGCGTGGCATGGTTGGTTTAGTACTGGCCCTCCGGTTTCATACCCGGGGTGACCTAGGATCGAGTCATGGTCAGGAAGTGTTGTTATTTATTTATGTATACATGTATACATGTGTCCATGTGTCCATGTGAACATGTGTGTATGTACATGTGTGTATGTACATGTGTGCATGTGTGTATGTACATGTGTGCATGTGTGTATGTACATGTGTGCATGTGTTTATATGGATGTGTTTATGTGTGTTTGTGTGTGTTTGTACATGTGTGTGCATGTGTTTGTACATGTGTGTGCATGTGTTAGTAATGTGTGTGCATGTGTTAGTAATGTGTGTGCATGTGTTAGTAATGTGTGTGCATGTGTTTGTACATGTGTGTGCATGTGTTTGTACTTGTGTGCATGTGTTTGTACATGTGTGTGCATGTGCTTGTTACTTGTGTGCATGTGTTTGTACATGTGTGCATGTGTTTGTACATGTGTGCATGTGTTTGTGTGTGTTTGTACATGTTTATGTGTGTGTACATGTGTCCATGTTTGTACATTTGTGTATATGCTTGCATGTGTACATAAGTCTATGTGTATCCATGTGTGTATATGTGTATATACATGTGTGTATGTGTGTGAAGATATAGATAAAGTTAACTTTGCTGGTAACTTCAGATCCTAACTAGCCTTTATAGATGAGACATTATTAATACAATTATCGTAAGAAGAAATTAAGAAAATATCACTAAATTCAGCAATCTCAAAAGGGTAAACACAGCTCTACTATGTCCTTTCAAGATAGGGTTCAACCATCTCTCTAGCATCTTATCGCAAATCTGGGTACTTCAAGTGATTATCCCCCCCAAGACAACATGTGAGGGAGGTCTCTAAAGCAGCAAGTAATTCCGTAAAACTGACAAACAAGCAAATCATGTCGAAACTATTTACTTAATGAGGAAAAAAACAGTATAACGATAACTTTCCGACACGTAAATGCACTGTAGCTGCAATTTATCAGTTTCCAAGAAAAAATCTGAAACTCTCACCGCCAATTGTACCGTAAACATACAAACAACTCATAAAAGTAGGTGTCATCTAGGACTACCGTTTTTTAGAGTTTTGTCTTCTTTCTTCTGCCTTCTCAGAACTTGTCCTTAATTCTATATATCATGGGTGTTGGTGTCCTTTTCGAAGATTTCATTCACATTAGATCGACAACACTATGCCAATAACACTTGCTTCACTTCCACTATTTCTATACTTATACTGATGAAACGTACATGCCCACACAGTTCATAAACACATAAGAAAATGTGAGAACATTTAACCACTTTGTTCGTGATTTCATAAACAACCACTTCCTTAGAAACCAACTACACTCCTCTTTTACCTTGTCAAGAACATAATCTCATTTATCTTTACTGTGTTTCACACATTTACATAACATTTATTGTCGCTTCTCACAACAACACTTGCTTCGAATACTCTTACTCTTTATTTTCAGTTTCTAGGACGACTGAAAATTCTGCTGCGACAAGGAGTTGAAAAAACAGCCCGGCGTTGCGATTGGTTAACTCGTGGCATTCGGCTCTCTCATTGGCTAGCTTGTGTAAATATTGTCGCAGAGAAAAAGGGCGATAGCTGTTCGGTCGAGGGGTTGATGTACTCCGATATGATGCTCTTATTGGCTGTCGTGTGTAAACATTGTCTTAGATAAGAAAAGTTGGAAGTAAATCATTTTTGACCACCCTTTCATTACAAAATGAATTTGGAATTGAAAACTTGGATATCTCTCTTCTCATGTGTAGCACTTTAAACTGTTTTTCTTTATGCATATAGACACATTCAAGGGATTGATTACTGCTCTCCTTTAATGAATAAAGGAATGAGGGGAATAGTGAAGTCTCTTCCCCCATTCTACAGTATCTCCCTCACTTTCTTCCAATCAATAGAAACAATGTAGTTGTCGTGTGTATATCATCAGTTAAGATTTAGATATTTTAAACGGAACCTATAAAATGTATACTTTCTTCCACCGTAACCGCGGAAAATGTAAGATTATTTGCATTCCTCGCTTTAATACTCCTGAAAGACATCACATCTCGAGATCGATAAATGCTGAACAAATTACAGAGAACCCCCCCCCCCCCCAAAAAAAAAAAAAAAAAAAAAAAAACAGTTTGTTTATTCTAAATTGCCCTTCTGAAGAATTATAGCGAAAAGGCTCACTGAATAGTCTTGTGCTTTCCTGTTCGTCGCTCAGTTGCTATGTTTACATTGGAGTTCTCTGTGGCCATGCAGTTTTCACCCTTATGGCACGTCACATCATATACAAATATTTGGAATGATCGCGTCGCCGTTTGGTGCGGTCACAGGGTGGTGAAGTCGCTGTTTCACGCTCTCAGATCTAGCGCCGTGAATGTGTCCTAAAAAAAAAAGTATGATTTTACAACCGTATTAATAACGTTGATACTAAAATGACAAGGCGATTTTCTTTTTCATAAGATTAAGAAGCTGACAAGCTTCAGGTATCATATTTTCATTCCATACTTGGCTTTCCTTGTTGATCACTTATATTATATTTCTGAATAAGGGGAATAGCATATCGGTTAAGGATTATAGAAGTAAACAAATGAACGCCACTGTCGTAAAAAAGTAACGAGGTCATTGTTTACGGAAGCATGCCTGCTATATTTGTTTACATATTGCTGCTGCAACAGTTTATAAAGTAGATAATTTTGAATAGCAATATACAGCCTGGAATCTAAAAGTCCGAGTAGAGTGACTTTTATAACCGTACGCTATAGTATCAATTATAATTCTCTCCTTGCGACCAGAGATTTTAACGAGGGCAGAATTGATCAGTTTAGGGATTCCTGAAGTGATGTATGTTGGGTTTAGTTTTCTGTTCTAATGAGCCAAATATTTTGTTCAGCTGGGTATGATAAGTATTTTCCTGCAAAATCTCGATTAATCAAACCAAAATCACAAACCCTCCATAATTCCAGTAATAATTATTCTCATAAGTGAGAAGAACAAGCTCATACGCCTATATTCAAAACGGCCGATTACATATGGAATTCAGTTCAGGGGAGCGCGTAACCATCTCACTTAAGTGATTCGCTCTGCCCCGCAGCAAATGCCATACGGGAAAATTAATGACTAACTCAAATAACTGCGGGAATATACGGAAGATCAATTCAATTTTGAACAGAAATAATACATCACAGAATCAAACGACAGAAGCAGAGGAAGGTCACTCACGAGATTATAGTCAAATTCTTCATTATATCAATAATCATTTCGCTAATGTTGAACATAACTTAATTAACAATGTCACTCATCCATTCCACAGCTTCATGAGTTTCAGGGGGCCTCCACACAACACAAATTAATCTTTAAATCCCGTAACCGAATCCGAACTCTCTCAGGTAGTAAATCAACTGAACAATTCTGCCTCCGGTAATGATGGCATCACAGCACCAATAATTAAATCCACTTTGACTGCCATTTCCCGTCCCCTGCTCCACTCCACAGGGTATATACCCTGATAAACTCAAGACAGCAAAAGTTACTTTCAGTTCACAAATTAGGTTGAAAATCCAATGTTCATGACTACAGACGTATCAGTTCTGGCCACAATAAGTAAACCTCTGGAAATTATTTATATCAGATTGGAAAACGGTTATTTATATCAGATTGGAAAACTATCTCATATGCAACAGTATTCTGTCAGATTGTCAAACTGAATTTACAAGGAATAAATCAACATAAATGGCTGTTATGTCTTTGATAATAACGAATTCACAAATGCTGTATGTCTAGATTTATCTAAGGCTTTTGATACGATTAATCACCCAGTTCTGCTCTCAAAATTATCACATTGTGGTGTCAGGGGCTCTGCTAACCGCTCGTTTCATTCATATATGTCAAACAAATATAATGAATCCGACTTCCATTATCTCATGGCGTACCTCAAGGGTCAATGTTAGGGCCTCTTCGTTTTCTGATCAAAATCAATGAGTTTGAGAAAACATCCTCGTATCTGAAATTCATCTTATATGCTGATAACAGTAGCCTCTGCTTCAGGTAACGATATTAATCAACTCATTAGTTACACCAATAGAAAACTTAACACTATCAGTAATTGGATTTCTTCAAACAAACTGACGCTAAATATTGTTAAATCCAATTATGTTATATTTAATCGTAAAAAAAGAAACTTCCCCCTACACTTTTGCTTGTGTTAAAACATAAACTCTTTTCAAGGAAAACCGAAACTAAATTTCTTGGAGTAATGATTGACGATAAATTGTCGTGGAAAAGTCATACGAACACTATTCGTCAACAAATTAAT
>NW_025918172.1:0-5768 GCF_019202785.1 Penaeus chinensis | reverse complement strand
GAGAGAGAAGCAAAAAAAGGGCCCGAAAAGAGGAAAAGAAAAAAAGGGAAAAGGAAAAAAAAGAGAAAGGAAAACAAAAGGGGGAAGGGGAGGGCGGAAAGGGGAGAGGGGTTAAACCGAGATTACAAATATTAATAAACAATTTCGCATTTTTGATTCAAAAATTTTCCCCCCCAAAACTTTGGAGTGAAATGGATGTAAACCCCTTTTAACCCCCGGGTTTTGGAAATTTTTTCAAACCCCTCTTTAAAAAAAAAAAAGTAAAAAAAGAAAAAAAAAAGGAGAGAGAGAAAAAGAAGAGGAGGAGAAGAGGGGGAAAGGAGAGAAAGGGGGAGAGGAAAGAGAGTGAATGAAAAAAAAGGAAAGGAAGGGGGGGAGGAGAAGAGAGAAAAGGGAGAGGAGGAGAGAGAGGGGAGAGAAAAGGAGAGAAGAGCAAAGGAAGGAGAGGGAGGGGGGAAAAGAGGAAAAAAGGGAGAGAGGGGAAAGATGAAATAAGGAGAAGAAGGAGGAAGCGGAGAGAGAAGAGAAGGAAAGAGAGGGAGGGGAGAGTTTGGGGGAAAAAGGGAGGGGAGAAGAAGAGAGGGGAGAAGGGGGGAGAAGAGAGGGGAGAGGAGGACGATTGAGAGCGAGGGGAGAGAGAGAGGAGAGAGTTCGAGAGGAGAGATTGGGAGGGGGCGGGGGGGAAGGGTTGAGGAGAGAGGAGGGAGAGAGGGGTTTGGGAAGAAAAGAGAGGGGAAGAGAGGGAGAGGTGGACAAAAAAAGAGAGAGAAAAGGAAAAGAGGAAAAAAAAGGAAAAAAAAATGAGTGAATTTTTTTTGGAAAATGGGGAAGAAAAAAATGTTTTACAAAAAAAACCTTTTTTGATACCCTTTATCGTTAGGTCAACGATCGGGGCGAAGGAATTTGCCGCTTCCCGGCCCCGAGAGACGAAACGCCAGGCCCCGCGGGACGCTGGGGTGCCGGGCTGCGGGTTTTGAATTAGCCCACACATTTACGGACCCCCAAAAGCACGCCGCACGCCCCCCCCAAAAGCACACCCCACACACCATAGGCATGCCCCCACCAAAACAAAACGCAAAACACCCCACCCCCACACACACACACGGGACCACAAAACACACACACACACACACACACAACCCCCCAACACACACACACCACACACACCCCCCCACCCCCCCCACCCACAATTTTAAAAATAGTATATAGAAAATGCCTTTTATATTTTATATTTATATATATATTTTATAAATTATGATATATAAAATAAAAAGGTTTTATGTGTGTATATGTTTTAAACAAATTTTCATATATTTTTATTTGTTTTTTTATTTTTTGTTGTTTTAAAAAATCTGTTTTAAACTGTTCTATTAAAATTTTCTGTTTTATGTATATTATATTTTATATATGATATATATTTTATAATATATATTTTATACCCACATCACCCCGGGTGTGTGGTGTTAAAGGTGTGTAAACAAATGTAAAAAATTTTGGATTTTATTTTATATATATCTATTTGTAACTTTCCATTTATATATATATCTAGCTACCCAAATTCCCCCCAAAAAACAACCCCCCTTTAACCACAAACAATCCCCTATTTACCAAAAAAACAAAAACCCCCTTTACCCCCAAACAACCCCCCTTTACCACAAAGAAAACTCTCCCCTTCACCCAAAAAACAAAACCCCCTTTTCCCCCTCAAAAAAAAACCCCCCTTTTCACTAACAAACAAAAGCCCGTTTCACCCCACAAAAAAGCCCCCCCCCCTTTCACCCCCAAAACAACCTCCCCCTTTAAACCCCAAAAAAACCCCTTTTTTACCCCTTTTTTCACCACAAAACAACCCCCTTTTTTTCACCCACAAACAACCCTTTCCCTAAATTTTAACCCCCCCCTTTTTTACCCAAAAACCCCAAACCCCCACCTTTCCCCCCAAAAAAACCCCCACCCCTTTCACCCCACAAACAACCCCCCCCTTTTTACCCTCCAAAAACAACCCCCACGTTTCACCCCCAAACAACCCCCCCTTTCACCTCAACAACCCCCCCCTTTCAAACCCCAAACAACCCCCCCCCTTTTACCCTCAAAAAAACCCCCACCTTTCACCCTCAAACAAACCCCCCCCTTTCACCCCCAAAAACCCCCCCCTTTCACCCTCAAACAACCCCCCCCTTTCACCCTAAAACAACCCCCACCTTTCCCCTCAAAAACCCCCCCTTTCACCCTAAAAAAACCCCAACCCTTTTACCCTAAAACAACCCCCCCCTTTCACCCTCAAACAACCCCCCAAATTTTACCCAAAAACCCCCACCCTTTTACCCCCAAAAACCCCCAAAAAAAAAAAGAAAAAAAGTGACTCCGGGGAAAATTTTTCGGCCCGGGTCTCTCCCCGCCCGAACATTGGCAGTGAAGGCCGGGTGCCTGGAGGGCCCCCCCAGGGGCACGGCCGATTTAAGGGCGAACCGGCCCCAAAGGGGACCTCGAGCCCCGTCGCGTGTGCTAAGGATTCCCCCGCAGAAGGAAAACATGGTGGGGTTTTTGGGGGCGGGGATCAAATTTTTTGGGGGGGGGGGGAGGGGGGGTTTTGGTTTGGGGGTGGGGGGGGTAGGGTTGGGGGGGAAGGGGGGGGGGCGGTGGGGGGGGGTGGGGGTTTGGGAACGGGGGGGGTAAAGGGGGGTGGGGGGGTAGGAGGGGGGGAGGATGTGGGGGGAAGGGGGGTAGGTGTGGTCGTGGGATGGAGGTAAGAGAGGGTGGGAAGTCTGATAGAAGGGGGTAGGAAAAGGGATAGGAGGGGATAGGTGGGGTTTAGGGGTGGGTGGGAGTGGGTTGGTATGGGTAAGAGGGAGGTAGGTGGTGTGGGAAGGATTAGGGTAGGGGTGGGTGGGGGATAGAAAGGAAGAGGAGGGGGTTGGAGGGTATAGGAGTTTGATGAGATGGAAGAGGAGTAGGTAGAGATAGAAAAGAGATAGAGTTGGATGGGCGTGGGCAGTAGAGTAGCAAAGGGATGATAAAGAGGGGTAGTTAGGTGGGTAGAAGGGGGGTGGGGGTTATTCAGCCTAGAAAGAGGGGATGGGGTTTAGGGAATAGAGAGAGAGGGGGGCGGGGGTAATAGGGGTTAGATATTTCAGCAGGCGCGAATGCTTGCCCTTTGAAGTGGTACGAGGGTGGGTGGGCGGGGCGTGGGGGGGCAGTGGTCGAGAGAGGAGGGAGGGGGGGGCGAGGGTAGGAAGGGGTAGGAGGAGGGTGGGGCGAGGGAGGAGGGAGGGAGGGAAAGGAAGTGTGGGAAAGATAGAAAAGAGGCGGTGAAGGAGGGAGAAAAAAAGATAGGGAGGAATGAAGAAGGGGGAGGAATGAAGAAGAGGGGGAGAATAAGTGGGGGAAGGAGAAGAAAAAAGGGAGGGAGAGTGAGGAAGACTGAAAAAAGGGAGAGAGAAAAGAGAGAGAAGGAAGAAGAAAGAGGAGAGAATTTGGGTGAAAGGAGCCGTGAACGATAAAGAGGGAGAAAAGAAAGACGAAAAGAGAAAAGAAGGGGGAAAGGGAGACATGAAGGATAGAGGAAAGTAAGGAACGAGAAAAGGGAACATAGGAAGAAAAAAGAAAAAAAAAGGGGATAAAAGGGAAAAAAAAAAAGAAGAAAGGAAAAAGAAAAGGAAAGAGAAGGGAAATGGTGGGGTAAGGGAGACCGGGGGGGAGAAGTGGCGAGGGGAGATGAAAGGAAGACTGGAAGGGGGATTAAGGAGGGAAGAAGAGTGAGATTAGATCAGGAAGAAGGGAAAGTGAAGTGGGAAGAGAGAAGGGAGGTAAGGACATAAAAAAATAAAAATAAAATAACGAAGACGGGCAAAGACGCAGAGAGAAAAAGACAAAGGATTATCCCGGAGCCGTAGGAAATAGGGAGAGGAAGAAGAAAGCGGCGATAGAGAGGAGAGAAAGGGACATGGAAAGGAGATTAGACGAATAGAGAACGGGGAGGAACGCGAATTAGCAGAAAGAGGTATGCTTGTAGCTGGTATGGGGAAAGGAGAGACATAAAAACACAAGTGTTGCAGAGGACGGAAGGAGAGAGAAGGGGCTCAGATGAAGAGTTTTCATGAAGGGAAGAGGGAGAAGGAGAAGATGGAGGAGGAGGAGGAGGAGAGGGAGGAGGAGGAGGCGGGGAACAGGAGGAGGAGGGACCGGAGGCGGCGGCAAGAGGAGGAGGAGGGACAGGAGGAGAGGAGGAGGAGGAGGGGGGGAGTGGGGGGCAGCGAGGGGGAGGTGGTAGGAGGAGAAGGAGGAGGAGGTAGGAGGAGGCGAGGAGGAGGATTGGAGGCAGGCGGAGAGAGCGGAAGAAGAGGAGGATATTTATGTGAGAAGTGTGGCGTCACAGAACGCAAGCTCCGTGAGTGTTTCTCTTTACGTCACAGCCTCCTTGCCAGCCTGCGGCCTTTTCAGATCCGGCCTGCCAGCTTCCTCCGAGAAGACTTTTCGGTCTTCAAGTTTGCAGGACTTCAGACTAAGGCTTGCCAAGTTCGTTACACTTGAACCACACATTTATGTATACATATATACATGCCTACATACTTGCGGGTAAATATCTATACCTATATCTATATATCTTAACACACACAACACACACACACACACACACACACACACACACTCACAAACACACACACGCACCCACACACACACACACACCCACACACACACCCAAACACATATATATATATATGTATATAAATATATATATTATATATATATATATCCAATATATATATATATTTATTGCTTCGCGGTAGATTGGAAGGGCATGCAATCATGCAGGGTAGTACTTTTTTTTTTTGGGCCAAAAAGCCTGACAATAAAGACATGAAAGAGCGCCAAGTCTGCAGTTGAATGTGATGGCTATTGTATTGATTATGAATATACATAATATATGAAAAACACACACAAAAACAACACAAACACACAAAACACATACCATACCGACACTCCACGCACACACACACACACACACATATATATGTTATTATGTATATATATATATAACCACCACAATTATATAATATATATGTATATATATATGATCTATATATATATAATTTATATATAAATATAATATATTATTATATATATTATATATATATAAATATGTATATTATATGTATATACATATAAAAAATACATATATAAGATATATATTATAGGTATATATATTATATGCCTATATATATACATATATATATATTATAATATATATATATCATATTTATAAAACCACACTTCCGGCTGGCCCGCCCGTCTCCCTTCCAACCGGGCGGCCAGCGAGGGCGGCCCTCCCCAAGGCCCTCGCTCACGCCCACTCCAAATTATTAAGTCAGACCCCACTCGCGAGGCCGCCCGTAATGTGCTTAGCAAAGGGGGCCGTTACGCAGAGGCTTCCAAATTCTTAACTCGGCGAATTCCTTTCGCTTTCTCGAAAACCCCTCTTGCATTCTGTAAACAAGATGTGGAACTAACTTGTATATACATAAATATATGAATATCTTATATTTATCTATGTATGCATACATATTATGTATATATATATGTATATACATATATATATATATATTATATATGTATATATTATATTATTATATACTATAAATTTATAAATACTTTGTAAATATAATATATATATCTAAATTATATATATAATATTTTCTATACATATATATATATAAATATATGTATATATATATATTATTAAAAAAAAATTTTTTTAAAAGTACTATATA
>NW_025918171.1:0-7500 GCF_019202785.1 Penaeus chinensis | reverse complement strand
TCTCCTTTCTCTCTTCCTCCCCCTCCCCCCCTCCCATTCCTCAGCAATCAGTGTCTGGAGGAAAAACACTTGCTGGACAGGTGGGGCGGTAATGGTGTCCAACGATTCAAGGGATATCCTGTTATGGTTCCTACGCTACCTATAACATCCACTCCCCCCCCCCCCTTCCCCTCTCCCTGTCCTTCCTCGTTATATCCTCTCTCTTCCTCTCTTTTTTTTCTCGCTGTATTTCTCTCTTCCTCGCTTTATCCTCTTTCTCCCTCGCTTTAGAATCTCCTCCTCCTCGTTATATCTTCTCTTTTCCTCGCTTTATCTTCTTTCTCCCTCGCTTTATCCTCTCTCTTTCTCGTTCTATATTCTCTCTTCCTCACCTTCCTCTATGTGCACTATCTCTATTTCCTTACGCATCTCCTCCTTCTCCCTTTCCCTGTTTCCCCATTCAGATTCCCTTTCCCCTTTGCCCTTTCACGTCTCATCTTCCCTTTCTTAACCTCCTTTATTCTCCCCATTCCCTATTATCTTCCTCTTTCTCACCCACTCACCATCCCCCACTCCCCCTCTTCTTCTCCGTCCCCTATTCCCATTCTTACTCCTCCACCTCCCATACATTCTCTCCCTCAAGTCCCCACTTTATCCATCTTCTTCCTCTCCCTCTCTACGTCTCTCCCCTACTCCCCCAACTTTTATCCGATATTTCCTCTCTCTTCTCCGGACCCTTATATCCCCTTTTTATTCCTCTTCTTCCTCCCCCTCCTCCTGTGCCCTCCATCCCTACTTTACTCCTCTTCTTCCTCTCCCTCCCTACATCTCTCCCCATTTTCTTCCTCCCTTTCCTAACCCTCTCCTATCTCTCCTCTTCTTTCCCTCCTTCTCCCTTCTTCCTTCCACCCTATCCGTGACCGGGGATGACCACGGAACAAGCGGCAGGTGTGCGGGGGATGGACACAAAAGGTATGGGTCAGGGTGGGGGGGAGGAGGAGGAGGAGGAGGAGGAGGAGGAGGGAGGAGGGAGGAGGGAGGAGGAGGGGAGGAGGGGGAGGAGGGGAAGGGGGCGGAGGGGGATGGGGGAGGGAGGGGAGGAGGGGGAGGAGGAGGAAGAAGGAGGGGGAGGAGGAGGTAGGAGGAGGAGGGGGGGGAGGGGGAGGAGAGGAGGAGGGGGGAGGGGGAGGAGGAGGGGGAGGGGAGGAGGGGGGGGTGAGGAGGAGGAGGAGGAGGGGGGGAGGAGGAGGGGGAGGGGGGAGGAGGAGGAGGAGGGAGGGGAGGGGGAGGAGGAGGAGGAGGGGAGAGGAGGGGGAGGAGGGGAAGGGGGAGGAGGGGAAGGGAGAGAAGGAGGGCGAGAGGAGGGAAGGGGAGGAGGGGGAGGAGGAGGAAAGAGAGGAGGAGGAGAGGAGGGGTGGAGGAGGAGAGGAGGAGGGAGGGAGGAGGGGGAGGAGGGAAGGGGAGGAGGGGGAGGAGGGGAAGGGAGGAGGGGGAGGGGAAGGGGGAGGAGGGGGAGGAGGGGGAAAAGAAGGGGGGAGGAGGGGAGGAGGAGGAGGGGGGAGGAGGGGAGGAGGGGGGAGGGGGGGGAGGGGGGGGGGGAGGAGGGGGGGAGGAGGAGGAGGGGGGGAGGAGGGGCGGGGGGGGAGGGGGGGGTGGGGGGAGGAGGAGGGGGGGGTAGTGAGGAAAAAAGGCGGAGAGGGGGAGGGAGAGGGGGGGAGGAGGAGGGGGGGGAGGGGGAGGGGGGGGAGGGGGAGGGGGAGGAGGAGGGGAGGGGAGGAGGAGAGGAGGAGGAGGAGGGAAAAGAGGAGGAGGAGAAGGAGGAGGAGAAAGAGGAGGAGGAGGAGAAAGAGGAGGAGGAGGAGAAGGAAGAGGAGGAGGAAGAAAAGTAAGATTAGAAGAAGCATAACGAGAAGGAGGGGTGAGAATAGAAAAATAATAAAGTGAAGGAGGAGGAGATTAAGAGAGGTAAGAAAAGAAGAAAAAGAGAGAGAAGAAGATGAAGCAAGAAAAAATGAAAAAGAATTAGTAAAGGGAAGAAGGCAATACTGATACTAAAAGGGGGCAGGAGGAATAAAGGAGAAATGAGGAAAATAAAATAAAGAAGACGGAGGAAATGGGAGAGGAGAGGGAGGGCCAAGAAGAACAACAAGATAAAAAACAGGAAGAAGTAAAACGAAAAATCAGTGGAAAGAGGACTGGGAGAGCATAAAGAATAATACATAACAACCAACATAATATATGACATTAGAAGCTAAGAAAAAAGAAAATAGTCGGTAAAGAGGGGACGTAGATATAACTGAAAAAAAGAGAAAAGAAAATTGGACGAAACTAAAGGAAATAGTGAACAACAAAATAAGAGAGAGCCTTTGAGATACGAACAAATGAAGGAAGACAAGTGAAAAATACAAAAGGTAATAAGGAATACAGAAAAAAGTTGAGAGAAATGGGGGAGAGAGAAAAAAGGAGAGGGGGGGGAAGAGAGGAAAAGAAGGGAAGGGAAATGGAGGAGAGGAAAAAAGGAGAGGGGGTGGAAGAGAGGAAAAGAAGGGAAGGGAAATGAAAGAGAGGAAAAAGCAGATAAACCTTCTTTGATTTCCTTCGTCTCCCTCCATCCCCTTTACTCCCCTCCCTCCTCCTCCCTCCCAACCAACCCCTTCGTAACGAAGATTCCCACGGAATTAAGCGGAAGGAGAAGAGAAGGAAAGTGTGCACTCAGGGGAGGGAGGTGGGGAGGAAGGGGGGAAGGAGCGAGGGGAGGGGGATAGGGAGAAAAGGAGAGGAGGAGGGAGGGGAGGGAGATGAGGAAGAAGGGAGGGAGATGGGGAGGGAAGGAGGGAGAGGAAGAGGGAGAGGGAGATAGGGAGGGAAGTAGGGGGGCAGGAAGAGGGAGAAGGAGATGAGGAAGAAGAGAGCAAAGAAGGGGGGAGAAAGAGAAAGAAAAAGAGATAGAGATAGATAGAGATATAGAGAGACAGACAGACAGATAGGTAGATAAACAGAAGCAATAATTTCATACCCAGAACAAAAGCATTCGACAGATAGAGAACGAACGACTAAAAAGGGAAACAGAGAACGGGAAAAAGGACAGAGGAAGAGAAAGAAACGGCGAGGGAAACAGACAAAGAGAGCAGCACAGCGAGAGAAGAGTTATCAAGTATAATAAACTCCGAGCGAGCGCGATCATCACCGAGTAATTACCGACTGAATACCTCCTCCCCCTCCCCCCTCTCCCCCCTAAATGCCCAGTCATCACCCCTTCTCTCCTCTCCTCACCTGACCCCTCCTACTCATCCTTCTATCCTTATTCTCCTCTCTTCTTCCTACTCTTTTCTTCTGCTTCTTCTTATTATTATCATTATTATCATTATGAATATTATCCAACCTCCCCCCCCTTTTTTATTGCCCGTCTTATCGTTCTCTTTCTCCCCCTACTCCCTATACCTATCCTTCCTCTTCCCATCCTCCCCTCTTATCCACCAACCCATCCTCTTCTTCTTCTCCGTCTCCGTCTCCGTCTCCGTCTCCGTCTCCTTCTCCGTCTCCTTCTCCGTCTCATTCTCCGTCTCTTCTCCCTCTCCTTCTCTCCTTCTCCCTTTCGTCTCCGTCTCGTCTCCGTCTCCGTTCCGTCTCCTTCTCCGGTCTCTTCTCCGTCTCCTTCTCCGTCTCCGTTTATTTCCCTCTCCGTTCGTCTCCGTCTCCGTTCCTTCTCGTCTCCTTCTCTTCTCCTTCTTCTCCTTCTCTTTTTTTCCTTCCTTTTCTTCTCCTTCTCCTTCTCCTTCCCCTTTTCCTTCTCCCTTTCTTCTCCTTCTCCTTCTTCTTTTCTTCTTTTCTTCTTTTCTTCTTTTCTTTTCTTCTTCTTCTCTTTTTTCTTCTTCTTCTTTTCTTCCCCCTCCTCCTCCCTACCTCCTCTCCACCTCCTCCTCCCTCTCCTCTCTCCTCCTATCCTTCTCCTTTCCTTCTCCTCTTCTTTCTCCTGTTCTTCTTCTTCTTATTTTCCTCTTCTTTTCTCTCTTCTTCTCTCTTCTTCTTCTCTCTTCTTCTCCTCCTCCTCCTCCTCTACCCCCCCTCCTCTACCCCACCTCCCTTTATCCCCCGCCTCGCTTCAACGCGTCCACCTCCCTCTCGCGCTTAATTACGCAGTCCAGCTCCCGGCCGCTGTGCCTGTCTGTCCGTCCGTCCGTCTGCCCGTGTGGCTTTCTCTCCCGTCCGCGTGAGATCATGGGAAAGCCGCGGCGATCTGTGATTCTTTCAGGAAGCAGCGATCGGGAGGCCCATTTCCCGGCGTTATTATTGGGGGTGGAGGGGAGGGGGGGGGAGGGGATGGTGGGGGTGGTGTGGTGGCGTTTTGGGGGCTGTTTCGGTTGTTTTCTTGTGGTTGTTATTGTTTTTTCTCTCTCTCTCTCTATCTCCTTTTGTGGGGATGGTTAAGTGAGGTTAGTATTTTTGTTTACTTGTTTCTCTGTCTCTCTTGATAGAAGAGGTATAATGTTGTTTATGTTTATTTGTTGTTGTTTTTCTCCATCTCGCTTGGTGGAGATGGCAGAGTGATGATGTTTTTGTTTACTTCTCTCTCTCTCTCTCTCTCTCTCTCTCTCTCTCTCTCTCTCTCTCTCTCTCTCTCTCTCTCTCTCTCTCTCTCTCTGTCCGTCTCTCTCTCTCTCTGTCCGTCTCTCTCTCTCTCTGTCCGTCTCTCTCTCTCTGTCCGTCTCTCTATCTGTCTCTCTCTCTCTCTGTCTCTCTCTCTCTTTGTCTCTATCTCTCTCTCTGTCTCTGTCTCTCTCTCTGTCTCTATCTCTGTCTCTCTCTCTGTCTCTATCTCTCTCTCTGTCTCTGTCTCTCTCTCTCTCTCTGTCTCTCTCTCTGTCTCTCTCTCTGTCTCTCTCTCTGTCTCTGTCTCTCTCTCTCTCTGATTCTCTCTCTCTCTCTCTCTCTCTCTATCTCTATCTCTATCTCTATCTCTATCTCTATCTCTATCTCTATCTCTATCTCTATCTCTATCTCTATCTCTCTCTCTCTCTCTCTCTCTCTCTCTCTCTCTCTCTCTCTCCTCTCCCTCTCCTTCTCCCTCCTGATGTGAATGGTATATTGTTGCTGTTTATTTGTTGGTGTCTTTTTTTATTTCGCTTGATGGGGATGGCAAAGTGATGTTTTTGCTGGTTTTTTTTTTTTGTTTCTTGGTAATTTGTTTTATTGTTTTCTCTGTGTTTTTGTTTTTTGCTTTCATGGTGCTTTTTTCTTTATTGCCATCTTTTTTGTTTTGTTTTTTGCTTTTATCTCGTTCTCTCTCTCTCTTTGCTGATGTGTGGTGGCAATAGGGATGTGTCGTTTTCTTGTTGTTTTTGTTTTTTTTGTCTCTCCTGGTGGCGGCGGGGATGTATTATTGTTGTTGTTTTTGTTTTCTCTCTCTTGGTGGTCGTGGAGATGAGGCGTTGTGCTTCTGTGTTTACCTGTTTGTTCGTTTGTGTGTTTTTGGTTGTGGCGGGGATAAAGTGCTGTCTGTTTTGTTTTTTTTCCTATTATCTTGTTTACTCGTTTGTTTTTGTTTTTTGCTTTTTTGTGGCGAATGTTAACGATGGAGACGAGGTGTCTTTGTTGTTTTCTTGTTTTATTCAACCGTTTTCTTGTTTCTTGTGCAAGAAAAAAAATAAAACTAACCCAAGTTTAGCTTTACATGGCATTACGTATACCTTTGTCATTAGCACCATCACCGTTATCAAGGTTATAAGAACACAGTGATTATTAACTTTAATTAACAGTGTTATTGATATAATAACTAGTACCATCATATTAGTAATATTAATGGTAAGGATAACACTCAAGATATATTTTTTCACCTTGACTAACTTTCCTTAAAGCAAAGCAAAAAAAAAAAAAAAAAAAAAAAAAAAAAAACTTTCCTAACATTTACCGTGTCTGTAATTTAAACATTAACATTAACTTCCTTTTCGCATTAACACCATATGCGAATTAACGTCACACTAACACACTGAAGACCAGCATTAAATTGAGCCTGACTGTGCGCTAAAATATTTTTCAGCTCCGATTTTCCATCAATATTACCTAAGCAAAACAAAGCCACAGAGAAGAAAGGAAGAGAGAGAGAGAGAGAGAGAGGGGGTGAGGGAGGGAGGAGAGAGAGGAGGGGAGGGGGGGAGGGAGGGGGAGGGGGGGAGGGAGGGAGGAAGAGAAGAGGGGGGGAGGGAGGGAGAGAGAGGGGGGGAGGGGGGGAGGGAGGGAGAGAGGGGGAGGGGGGGAGTGAGTGTGGGAGAGAGGGGGGAGGGGGGGAGGGAGGGAGGGAGGGAGAGAAAGAGAGAGGAAGAAAGAGAGAAAGAGGGAAAGAGAGAGAGAGAGAGAGAGAGAGAGAGAGAGAGAGAGAGAGAGAGAGAGAGAGAGAGAGAGAGAGAGGGAGAGAGAGAGAGAGAGAGAGAGAGAGAGAGAGAGAGAGAGAGAGAGAGAGAGAGAGAGAGAGAGAGAGAGAGAGAGAGAGAAGCCAGGACACCTCATTCGATTCCGACCGCGCCCGTCATCAAGCTGTCAAAAAACAAAATTGCAAATCTCACCCAGATTAAAGAAAACGAAAACGAAATCTAAAACACTTAGAATAAATTTTACAAAAAGCCCAAAGAGAGGAAAGGAACTAAGCGCGTAACCCCCACGGCAGCGAGCCCCCAGAGTGCATCCGAACACGCGAGGCGGGAAGCGGCGCGAACTGAAGCCCACTGAAGTGAAGGTCGCCACGCTCACTTCAGCGACGCCGAGAGCTAAGGACACTCGTCTCCTAAAGCACACGGTGATGCACGCAAGCACGCAAACTCAACCGGAATTTGGAGCTTTTTCTTTTATATCGCTAATGGAGGTGTTCGATTCCGTGCATCTAATGAAGGTGTTCGATTTCGTGCGTCAAATTCGCCCTCACGAAACGATACAAGTTGGTGACGTTTCCCGGTCGGATTAACGAGATGGAGATTGCTTTCATGCCTGACTTTCGCTGACAATTTATTTTCTCCTTAAATTTTATCTTTGTCAGTACTGAAACTATTTTCATCATAGTATCGGATATTATGATAATACTTGGTACTATCAATATATAATAAAACAGTAATAACGGTCACATTATTGGTAAGAGGGTAAATAGAGCAACAATTAGAGGAAAAAGAGCATTACCTGCATACACGGGTGCTGAGGATGACAATATATTGATATATATTGATCGAAGCAATACAATAATAAAAACAACGATGACGATAATAGTGTCAGTGATGATAATGGTGATGATGGCGATTAATAATAATAGTAATAGTGGACACAATAACAGTAACAATAACAATAACAATAATAATAATAACTAAAAAAAATAACAGGGACAACAATAACAAGAATATTAATGATAATAATAATAGTGGTATAATAATAATAAAAAACAACAACAACAACAACAACAAAACAACAATAATAATAAAAATGATAATAGTAGTAGTAGTAATGATAACAATGACAGTTATTATCATTATTATTATTTCT
>NW_025918170.1:17500-21668 GCF_019202785.1 Penaeus chinensis | reverse complement strand
AACCAAAATTTGTGAGATTTCAAGAGTCTTTTGATCCACAAAACCATTACATAGAACTGGCAGATGGCCAAAGGCAACAAGGAACTGTACAGGGAGTTGGTGATGTCAAAGACTTTATCCAAGATAGAGACGGCAACTCAAGGAGTATTGTGTTAAAAGATGCACTATACATACCAGGATTTAAGCAAGACATCATGTCAGTATGGAAAGCCATTAAGAGTGGACACAGCATTACTTTTTCCCCTAATGGCAGTTCACTAACCACCAAAGATGGTAGAGTATTTGACATTGTAGAGAAAAACAAATTGTTCTACTTACGTAGAGGTAAGCTACACACAAACTCTCAAATGGATAAACTCAATAAGATCCATTCAGGAGAAGCAAAACACACCCTAGAGGATTGGCATAAAATTCTAGGACACTGCAATGTGGCTGATGTACAAAAGCTTGAAGCAACTGTTGACGGAATGCACATTTTGAGTAAAAACAAGTTCAGCTGTACCACATGTGCTCTTGGTAAGATGACACAGTATAGAAATAGAGAGCCTGACAAAAAGGCTACACAGTCTTTAGATTTAGTACACTGTGATGTAGTAGGACCTATTGATCCAGCAGCTAAAGGAGGTTACAGGTACAGTGTCTCTTTCATAGATGACTATTCAGGAGCTCTTAGAATCTACCTCATTAAGAATAAGGGTGATACAGTGCATGCTATGAAGAGATATCTTGCAGAAACAACACCATATGGCAGTATAAAACGCCTGAGATGTTACCATGGAACAGAATTTACAAATAAGGAATTCAGAACACTCCTTATAGAGAATAAGATTAAACAAGAGTTTTCTGCACCCTACTCTCCACATCAAAACGGAACAGTTGAGAGATCACACAAATCAATTTTTGACATGGCTCGATGTTTACTGATTGAGTCCAAATTACCCAAAGATATGTGGGGCTATGCTGTGAAGGCTGCTTGTTACATCAGGAATAGGTGTTATAATCCCAGAACTCGGAAGACTCCAGTGGAAATGCTTACTGGAAGACGGCCAAACATCAGCAAAATGAATATATTTGGAGTAAGATGTTTCGTATATGAACAAGAGAAGAAGAAACTTGATCCCAGGAGTAAGGAAGGAATATTTGTGGGCTATGATGACCAGAGCCCAGCCTACTTAATTTACTTCCCAGAATCTCAAACAGTAAAGAAAATAAGATGTGTTAAGTTCATGGAGAACTTACCCAATGTAACTGAGCCACCGAATGATGAGCAAACTTCAGATGAAGATGACATCTTGGTGGAGACTAGACTTCAAGGAAATCAAGACGAAACACAAGATAACATAGGTGAAGAAAGAAGATATCCAACTCGAGAAAGACGTAAACCCTCAAAATTAGATGACTACATTACTGAGGAACTGGACGACAGTACCTCCAGTATGATACATAATAGGTTTATACATCATTGCTACCGAATGTCACATATCCCAGTACCAGTCACCTACCAAGAGGCTATTGCATCTCCAGAAGGACCCCAGTGGAAGAAAGCAATGGACGAGGAAATCTCTTCACTCCAAGACAATAACACATATGACCTTACCACACTGCCTGAGTCACATACAGCAGTAGGTGGGAGATGGGTCTATCAAGTAAAACCTGGACCAAACAAGGAAGAAAAATACAAAGCAAGGTACGTCGCCAAAGGATATTCACAGGTAAAAGACATTGACTATGGAGAGACCTTTGCACCAACAGCAAGAATGTCTACACTTCGTGTTTTATTGGATGTGACTGTACAGAAAAATATGGTAATACACCAAATGGATGTGAAAACAGCTTATTTAAATGCTGATATTGATCATGAAATTTATGTAGAACAACCTGAAGGTTATAAGGAAAAAGATAGTGATGGAAATGTTTTGTACTGTAAACTGAAAAAGTCACTTTATGGTCTGAAGCAAAGTGGCAGGATGTGGAATAGTGTAATCCATAATTTCTTTATTTCAGAAGGATTCAAACAATCACAGAGTGATCATTGTCTGTATCTAAAGCATGATAGGTACGATGATATTTTTGTGCTTTTATGGGTGGATGACTTAATTATTGCAAGCAGTAACATGTCCCTGATGGACAAATGTAAGAAATCTCTTTGTCAAAAATTTAGAATGACTGATTTAGGCAAACTAAACTGGTTTCTTGGAATGTCATTTGTTACAGGTAAAGATTACATTGAGGTGAATCAAACCAAATATGTAGAAAAGATTTTGGACAGATTCAACATGTCAGATTGTTATGCAAGGAATATACCATGTGATCCAAGTATTGTAAACACCTCAACAGTAGAATCTAATGAGTTAATTAATGCAACTCTTTACAGAGAAGTGGTTGGAAGTCTCATATATATTATGACAGGTACTCGACCAGATTTGTGCTATGTGGTTTCAAAACTTTCACAGTATATGTCAAAACCCACAAAAGCTCAATTAAATTCTGCTAAGCAAGTTCTGAAGTACTTGAAAGGCACCATGACATATGGTCTTACATTTAGAAAGTCAAATGAATCAATTCAACTCAAAGGCTTTTGTGATTCAGACTGGGGATCATCTGAAGACAGAAAAAGCATATCAGGATATTGTTTTCAATTACATAGAGATGGACCACTTATATCATGGAGAAGTAAAAAGCAACAGACAGTTGCACTTTCATCTTGTGAAGCAGAGTACATGGCCCTTACTTACGCCATTCAGGAAGCAAAGTTCCTAAGACAAACTGTATCTGATCTGTTAGGATTTAAGTTAAAGTCTGTAGACTTAGGAGTTGACAATCAAGGTGCTATTAATCTTGCCAAAAATCCAGTAAATCACCAAAGATCAAAGCACATTGATATTCGTTACCATTTCATTAGAGATGAAGTAGAAAAGGGTAATGTAAAGTTATTTTATGTTCCTACACAGCAGAATCCAGCTGATATATTTACAAAACCTGTAAACCAGAAGAAGTTGGAAGTTTTTAAATGTATCAGGGGATAGATTCTGAAATGACATACCCATTTTTAATTAAGAGGGGGTGTTGGAATAATCAAAAATGGTTATTAGTATAAGGATACTTTTATCTCATTTATCAATGATATACCTCGTATTACCTAAACTAAGGTAAAAATACATTTTGTTAAGTTACCCATATAAGAGTATGTTTTCTTTTTTGTACGCCATCTAGCGGCAGACTTCTATATCCTTAATGTAAACAACCCTCGGTTGTACTGCGTAGATCCTCCTCAAATACAGAGTTAAGCGCATCAACTCTTGTGTTTCAATAATCCCCACAACGAGTCATATATATGCATTGACCATTCAAACTGGCTTAATGCACGCAGGGAAGATGAATTCTTCTGCCATATCAACACCCAGTTATTATCATTACTATCATTATCTTTATTGTTACTAATATAATTATTAATGTCTTTACCATTGTTATTATAATCATTGTTATTATTATATAATAAAATAGAATAATGATTATAATAATAATTACTAAAACTTTATCAACATCATTATTTTTATCATTATAGTTTTAAACAGGATAGTAATTATTATTGTTATTATTACCATTATCATTTTATGTTCATTCATTAATAATAATAGTGAGGATACTAATAATCATAATATTGGCAACAATAATGATAATAATAGGATAATAACAGTAATAGTATTTTTATTATTATTCATATAATTATCATTGTCAATTTTCATCATTATTATTAATAGTAGTTGTAGTATTTTATATATTTTTGTCACTATTATTATCAATATTACAGTTAACATTTATTTTTGTATTATTATGTTTACTATTATTGTTGTAGTTATTATCGTACAAATATTCATAATTATCATTATCATTCGAATTTTCTTTTGTGTTACTGCTGTATTTTTTACTAACATTATTTCTATTATTATCCTTATTATTAAAGATATCATTACAATTATCTTTATTATTGTGTATCATTGTTGTAATGAAATTATGTTATTTTATCATTACTATTATCATTGTTATTATGTATTATTATATATCATTATATTAATGAAATTATGTTATCATTACTATTATCACCTATTTATAACTGGATATTACTAATGTTATTGTTATCATACTTTTATTGTTATTTATCATTATC
>NW_025918170.1:0-12500 GCF_019202785.1 Penaeus chinensis | reverse complement strand
AAAATCCAAAACATAAAATAAAACACATAAATAAATAAATATCAGACGAAATATATATATATATATATATATATATATATATATATATATATATATATACTCTAGTAGCATGCATAGATTTGGAAAAGATCTTAGATGCAGGAAACCATAATGGGTTGCTAATAAAAATGGCAAACCTAGGAATATACGTCTAAAACAAAGAATGGGCAGACAGGTGGGATTTACAGATAAATCTAACAAAAATTAAGTTATCATGTTTCACAAATAAAAGAAGAGTACAACTACCAAAAACTTGAATAGACAATGAAGAACTAGAATTCACTGAGTTAAGATATTCAAGGTAAATTATTCAATTCACCAAAATTAAATTTGAATAAAACATATAGAAAACATCCAAGTAAAATCTCTTAACTAAATAAGTTTAATGAATAAGAATATTATCAATATAACTGGGGAGCAAAAAGAGCATCTTTGGGAACATTTTATAATACTTATATAAAAGCAAAAAGTGAATAAGGCCTAACCTCTACAGAGAGAAAGAAAGAGAGAAACTCTGAGAATATCAACAGGATACTTCAAGTCCACTCCAGTATATTACATCAAATCCTCATGTACAACTCATAATAGCAAAGGAATTAGCTTGCATTGAATTAGTTATATTTAAAAAAAAGCCAATTATAAAACAATAATAAATATCAAAGAATAAAATAACAAAACCGATAACATTTCCTGGACACAAAGACACTGAAAAAAAAAAAAAAAAAAAAAAAAAAAAAAATATATATATATATATATATATATATATATATATATATATATATATATATAAATAAAAATAAATATAACTGATACCACAATGGTATGGATAATTTCACAAAATAAACTGTCATGAAATGATTAAAATGGAACTTCAAATGCTGATAAATACAAAATATGAAAATGGCAATTCCCCAACCCCATGTTACAAAATTTCACAATCAAAGTTGCCATATCTGAGGGTACTCTTCGGGCACTGGCTGAGGGGAGGGCTGATGAGGGGATATGCCTCCCAACACCCAAGAGGAAAGAATGTCTTCGCCTTGTTATACGGGGGAACACTGAGTGGACTTGGACTGTGAGCGGTGCTTCCCACAATCTCTTCCCTTTATTTGTGGTGTTATCATTCGTGTCTGCAGACTATTTCTTGTGCTGACAGTTGCATCTTTTTTATCCTCTACAAGAATATCTTTAATTTGTCCTACCTTAGTGCATCCATACTGTAAAGATTAACCATGAAAATAAAGGAAGCTCAATCAACGTCAACGGCCATATATAAGTAACAAAAGGAACACAAAGCAGTCTGGAAATTACCAATACACAAATCACAGAAGCAGAATTATATGCAACAAAACAAGGATTAAATCATATAGAACTTAACAAACTAACAAACACGGAAATCTTCAGAGATTCACTCTCAGCAATCTTAATAATACAAAATCACTACCCAAAAACTACAAACAAATTACACACGAAACTCAAAAGCAAATTTACACAAACCCAAATGGCACAGTGCAATGGGTCACAGCACATAAACGGCAGACCTTGCGGCAAAGAAAGCCTGTGAATCACCTCAAAGACAACACCCCAAAACCATGGACTAGATCAGAAAAAAGGAACCGAGATGTATGCCTCATAGGTATCCTGACAAAATGCACAAGACTAAGAAAACACCTGCACAGAATGAAACTTGAAACAAACTGCCAACATCCAGAAGAAAAACACCTAACACTATAAGTCCCAAGATTTGAGAAAGGCCAAACCATCGAAGGCACTAGAAAGATAAAAATAATGAATTCAGATATTTTCTACTCATAACTGGGAAAAATTCATCTGATTAAGAAGTAGTCTACTACATTCTAATGCACATGAAGAGCTTGCATAGATCAATAATAACATAAAAAAACAGGGATCTAATCAATAACACACAAAAAAAACTGTTAAACAACAGAATTCCAAGAAACAAGATCCAGGGAATATAGATATATAGCCCTATAAAAGAAGAAAAAAAAATATATATCAGTAGAATATATATGTATATAGATATATGTTAGTATGTGTAAATATCTACTTATCAATGCATGCATACTGAAATATAAATATATATGTCAATGTGTGTATGCATATATACATACATATACATATTTATATATGTATATATATGTATTCATGTATATATATGTATGTATATGTATATATATGCATACATATGTATATATATGTACATATATATGTATGTGTGGAAATATTTATATATATTGAAATATCTATTTATCTGTCTATCTATCTATCGGTATATATATATATATATATATATATATATATATATATATATATATATATATCATATGCACATACACAAACATTTCAAACATATACATTATCTATATCAATCAATCTGCCCATATATATGCACAAGATATATAGTGTATAACCATGAACATATGATCATGTGATTTTTGCTGGGTTTAGAAACTAAAACTGCACTTTATATAGGCCTATTATTTGGGGTAGTACCAGCATAGAGGAAAAATGTAACAGTATTTTAGCTTTTTAAGTGTAGTGTACATAAGACAATTTAATGTACACAACTCTCAATCCAGATCCAGGAGGAAAATTTACCTAATGTAAGAAAACAGTGACAGTGAAGAAGACCCTTATCCCAAACATCCCCAGAGAAACAAAACCTGCACGAACTCGGCCATAACTGAAGGCACACTGATGTACGGGCAACCAAGTCAGAAGATAGTACTTATCAATTTAACTGGTGAATCTGAAACTTAAAATTTCAATAATTCAAAAAGACTAACAAATGCACTAATGAGACTTCCACAAATACATATTTGAAGATTCCCTGAGAGTACTAGGGATAGGGAAGGCCATAAGGTTTGAAGTAAATAATATCTCACAATTGAAAATTAAAAAATCATAACTAAAAAACCTGGGAGCCTGGGAGATTCCAAACAATTGGCCTCTAGCAAAATCATATTCATATGGCACTAGATTTCCAGTGGAAATAGACTTAACCCCAAAGGAGATTAAAGAAAAAGTAAGAATAATAAGTGGAAGCAACACAGAAATACTGGAAATACTAAGAAAAAAAAGTAACAGAGAAAAGGGTTCCATCAGTCCCAACAAATAACATTCAAAGGCAAATTCCCAGAAGTAGCAATAAGACATACATCTTTACTCTATCAATATACTTTCCCCATTTCCAAATATTTCAAGTGTCTGAGATATGGGCATGTGATCATGCCTTCGAATAATAGAAAATGCAGTATATGCGGCCAATTTAATCATAATTACAAATTTTCCCCAAATAAAGAATACTGTTTTTATTGTCGTGGTGATCACAAATTCCTGTAAAATTGAGTCCCAAACATACATACAATGATTTGGAAATCAAAAAAATAATTTTAAGATTAAAGTCTCTTCAAAGAGAAGACATCAACTCTTGAAGCCTTACACCAAACAACAACCAGCCAAAACACAAGTCACACAAACATCCAACAAAGAAAAAGACAAGTATACAAACAACAGGACACAACACAGCACAATCATATGCCCAGACATTGAACCAATCTCAAACTTTAACATTAGGACAAAGAACCCAACAAAACCTAAAAACTAAAATATACACACAAAAAAAGAGACATAAAAAATCACAGGTAAAGAGGGATGAATTAAACAGCAAAAACAACACAAAATCTCAATCACTAAATACATACAAGATTCCCCCATAATGGGGTCTCTACTAACGCAAATGAAAGACAGAAATCCAATAAGGAAAATAAAATGACTAAAAGATTCTCATATGAATAAAGACTTTCCAAAAATAACAATAAAACAATAAAGAATATAAAAGACAATGAAATACTTAAATAAAACCATACTCTGGAATACCAGGTCAGTTACGAATAAAAAAGAGAGATTTACAATATTTGATATATAGACATATATATATATATATATATATATATATATATATATATATATATATATATATATATATATATATATATATATATATATATACACAATAATAGAATATTTGAATGATAATAGAATACAGAATAATAATAATGATATTAGAACAGAATAATGATAGAATAATAACAGAATAATAGAATAATAGAATATAGACAATAATAGAATACTTGAAACAGAGAACAACCAGAAATGATAGGACTGTGTAAGATCTGCCTAAAAGAATAAATAAGCTTAATTTTAAAAACTATGACATAGTCAGAAAGGACAGAAGAGAACAAATTTGAGGGGTTTAGCCTTTTGCATAAGAAAGGGCAGTACATGTTTGGAACCCAAATTTAAACTCTTGATTTCCAAATATTACAAGAACAAAAAACCTGTTTAAACTCATTAGTCAATATAATTTTACTAATAACTCCAGGCCAAACTACAGTAGATCCCAGTAATGCAAAAGAAAGCTCATTAGGTACCCTTAACCTTAACCTTAAAAAAAAAAAAGAAAAAAAAGAAATGGAACTTCATAGAAGATGTTTAGAGGAAATATCAAAAGGAATAAGAAAGTAAATATATTGAAAGCATAAAATCTTTCAGAAAATTAACCCATGAAAAAAGGCAAAATATCATTTGAGAATGATAATAGGATCAATAATTCCATGGAGGAATAAACATTGCAACCTATTAATAGAAACAAACCATGCAACAAATGGGGAAACAAACTGTCAGGAAAACCTATTCCAACACAGGAAACAGTTAACAGAAGTTAGATTAATGATAAAGAAAAAAGAAAATCCTGGGAAAATTTCTGTCTCAATAGACTTTAAAACACTTACAAGAAAAGTGTGTAACTTTATAAAAATCTTTACCATTATAATAAATCCATCACAAAAAAAGAAAGAACTATAATTCAATCTCCCAGACACTAAAGAACTTAGCAATAGAATAACTATAGAGGAAGTAGATACGGACGTAACAAGTGCAAATAACAATAAGCATATGGGTTGGATGACCATTGCAAAATGTACTAAGAATCATAAATTATTACTAGTCCAAAGGGTAACATCCACATGAACAAAAAGTGCTCTATCAATCCAATATTAAAATAAAATAAAAAGTTCTACCGATTTATCAGCGGAACATCATGGTATAGAAAAAATATTTGTAGAATATGATAAACAGTAAAATTGTTTGAAGGCTTCAAACACAGCAAATAGGTTTCAGACCTAATCAGACCACAATTCATGCACTGGAAATAATAGATTTGCAAATCAATAAAGCTAGAAGAGAAAAAAGGTATGCCTTAACTGCACGTATTAATTTTGAAAAAAAAAAATTGATCAAGCAAAAAATTAAGCAGTATTAATCAAAGCTACAAAATGGGAATTAAAGGTTCATCACTAAACTTTATAAATCACTTTCTAAAGGGCTATATACACATTATATATACTATATAAAGGTATATCTAAACATACGTATATATATATATATATATATATATATATATATATATATATATATATATATATATGTATACGTATAATTATATGTATATATACTGTATGTATGCGTGTGTGTATATATAAATATGTGTGTATACATATTGATATATATGTGTAATATATATATATATATATATATATATATATATATATATATATATATATATATGTATATGTGTGTGTGTGTGTGTATTAATACAATAATATTCACTTACGTTCTGTGAATTTGCATGCCTGAATATATTAATCAAAACGTAATACCTAAACTAATTATCCCATGACCTTACCTTATTTCTGCCTTTCCTTGGGCATTAACCGAAGAGACTCCGCTCAAGGGAACTCTACTCGGCTGATCGAGAAGCGAAGGCAGAGTGAGGGAACTCGTGATCCTCTCTCTGGTCTTGGAGATGAGGGAAATCTATGGGTTCAATGGAACTATAGAATGGGTCGATGCATGCCTTACGGTTTGAAAAAGGACAATAAACGTCAGAGTCGTTTGAGTTTTGGGGTCGAAAGCTTATATTCATATACATATATTAGATGTATATATACATATACGCATATTAGATGTATATATACATATACGCATATTAGATGTATATATACATATACGTATATTAGATGTATATATACATATACGTATATTAGATGTATATATACTTATACGTATATTAGATGTATATATACATATACGTATATTAGATGCATATATACATATACGTATATTAGATGTATATATACATATACGTATATTAGATGTATATATACATATACGTATATTCGATGTATATATACATATACGTATATTAGATGTATATATACATATACGTATATTAGATGTATATATACATATACGTATATTAGATGTATATATACATAAACGTATATTAGATGTATATATATACATATACGTATATTAGATGTATATATACATATACGTATATTAGATGTATATATACATATACTTATATTAGATGTATATATACATATACGTATATTAGATGTATATATACATATACGTATATTAGATGTATATATACATATACGTATATTAGATGTATATATACATATACGTATATTAGATGTATATATACATATACGTATATTAGATGTATATATACATATACGTATATTAGATGTATATATACATATACGTATATTAGATGTATATATACATATACGTATATTAGATGTATATATACATATACGTATATTAGATGTATATATACATATACGTATATTAGATGTATATATACATATACGTATATTAGATGTATATATACATATACGTATATTAGATGTATATATACATATACGTATATTAGATGTATATATACATATACGTATATTAGATGTATATATACATATACGTATATTAGATGTATATATACATATACGTATATTAGATGTATATATACATATACGTATATTAGATGTATATATACATATACGTATATTAGATGTATATATACATATACGTATATTAGATGTATATATACATATACGTATATTAGATGTATATATACATATACGTATATTAGATGTATATATACATATACTTATATTAGATGTATATATACATATACGTATATTAGATGTATATATACATATACGTATATTAGATGTATATATACATATACGTATATTAGATGTATATATACATATACGTATATTAGATGTATATATACATATACGTATATTAGATGTATATATACATATACGTATATTAGATGTATATATATACATATACGTATATTAGATGTATATATACATATACGTATATTAGATGTATATATACATATACGTATATTAGATGTATATATACATATACGTATATTAGATGTATATATACATATACGTATATTAGATGTATATATACATATACGTATATTAGATGTATATATACATATACGTATATTAGATGTATATATACATAGACGTATATTAGATGTATATATACATATACGTATATTAGATGTTTATATACATATATGTATATTAGATGTATATATATATATATATATATATATATATATATATATATATATATATATATATATATATATATATATATATATATATATATATATATATATATATATATATATATATATATATATATATATATATATATATATATACATATACGTATATTAGATGTACATATACATATATGTATATTAGATGTATATATACATATACGTATATTAGATGTATATATATATACATATACGTATATTAGATGTATATATACATATACGTATATTAGATGCATATATACATATACGTATATTAGATGCATATATACATATACGTATATTAGATGCATATATACATATACGTATATTAGATGCATATATACATATACGTTTATTAGATGCATATATATATATACGTATATTAGATGCATATATACATATACGTATATTAGATGCATATATACATATACGTATATTAGATGCATATATACATATATGTATATTAGATGTATATATACATATATGCATATTAGATGCATATATACATATACACATATTAGATGCATATATACATATACGCATATTAGATGCATATATACATATACGTATATTAGATGCATATATACATATTAGATGCATATATACATATACATATATTAGATGTATATATACATATACATATATAAGATGTATATATACATATACATATATTAGATGTATATATACATATACATATATTAGATGTATATATATATATATATATATATATATATATATATATATATATATATATATATATATATATGTATATATATATATATATATATATATATATATATATATATATATATATATATATATATATATATATACATATACACACACACACATATGTGTTCATATATGTATATATGTGTGTGCATTGCTTGTTTTATAGCACAGATTAGGTTATTTTATAAAGTAAATATATTCAAAACAAATGAAATACAATTTCAGCAGAATCGGTGGCATCCAAACTAAGGTAGTATAGCAGTTTTTTTCTTTTGAAATGTAAATCCAAGATTATGTATAATTTTATGTGGAAGAGAGCTATTAGGGAAAACAGAACTAAAAGCCAACATGGCAACTGTCTCAGATACTAAATAAAACAATACTTCTTTCTTTCGATTGATAAATAACGTGAACTGGCAAATATTCTGGCAAATGGATGAACAAGAATGTCTTTGTAAAGATTATTAGTGAAATTTAAATTACAGTGAAAAAAAAAAAAAATATATATATATATATATATATATATATATATATATATATATATAGAGAGAGAGAGAGAGAGAGAGAGAGAGAGAGAGAGATAGATATATAGATATATATGTGTGTGTGTTTGTGTGTGTGTTTGTGAGTGTGTGTGTAAATATATATATATATATATATATATATATATATATATATATATATATATATATATATATATATATATATATATATATACATATATATGTATATATTTGAGATGAGGGCAGGAGTCATTAATAGCATTATTATTGTTAAGATATAATCACTATCATAATGGACATTCTTATTATCATATTTATCATTAATATAATTTTTATATTATTATTATTATTATTATTATTATCATTATTATTGTTAATATTATTGTCATTAATATTTCATTTTTATTATTATATTATCATTGTCATTATTGTTATTAGTACTATAATAATAATACTAATAATAATTACCATTATTATTATTATTACTATTTTTATTATTGTTGTTGTTATTATTATTGTTGTTGTTAATAATATCATTACAATCCTTATTATTAGTATTATTGCTATTACTATTATTATTATCATTATTATTATTATTTTTATTATTATTATTATTATTGCTATTATTATTATTATCATTATTATTGTTATTATTATTATTATTATCATTATTATCATTGTTATTATTATTATAATTGTCATAATTATTATCGCTATTACTATTACTGTTATTAATATTATTATTATTATCATTATTGTTATACATTTTATTATCATTAGTGTTGTTGTTATTATTATTAGTATAATTGTTATTACTATTTTCATAATTTCATTGTTTTAATTTTCAATATTATCATTATTATTATCGTTATTATTTTCAATATTATCATTATTTATTATAATTATTATTATCAAACTTCATCTTCTCTTCCATTCCGACTTCCTTCCCCATTATCTTTATCACTCCCACCTGGATGGTCATGTGATGTCCACCTGACATTCTTCCTAATACCTCACCCCCGTTTCCTTAGGTAATTTCTCTGGATGCTTCTCCTGTTGCTATAACGACCATTTCTATCTGAATAACTCATTGATTGTTTTACAATGGCACTTTTGCAGTTTTCCCCATAGTTTGTTACTCTACCTTCCTCAGACACATACTCTCCATTTGATCTGATTGCCATATACCATTAACACTAGAATATTTTCATTTTCATATATATATATATATATATATATATATATATATATATATATATATATATATATATATATATATATATGTATATATATATATATATATATATATATATATATATATATATATATATATATACGTATATATATATATATATATATATATATATATATATATATATATATATATATATATATATATATATATATATAAACGTATCTATATATATATATATATATATATATATATATATATATATATACATATATATAAATCAATAAATATTCATATATATTAATGTATGTATATGTATATATACACATATTAATGTGTATCTCTCTTCTCTCTCTCTCTCTCTCTCTCTCTCTTTCTCTCTCTCTCTCTCTCTCGCTCTCTCTCTCTCTCTCTCTCTCTCTCTCTCTCTCTCTCTCTCTCTCTCTCTCTCTCTCTCTATATATATATATATATATATATATATATATATATATATATATACATATATATATATATATATATATATATATATATATATATATATATATATATATATATATATATATGTATATATATATATATATATATATATATATATATATATATATATATATATATACATATATACATATATATATATATATTAATGTGCGTATATATATATATATATATATATATATATATATATATATATATATATATATATATATATATATATATATATATATATACTCTCCACACCGGTAAGCTCCTCGCAGCAGAGTGGCCGCTTGTGCCTTCCTCGGGCGTCAACACAAAGACTTTTCACTTAAAGGCTTGCCCATTAAATTTTGGGAGGTGCTCAGCCAATCACGAGGCCTTAAATATTTAAAATCTTAGTGAGGATATACTCTCTCTGATTGGCTACAGATTTGGTAACGGTAGAGTGTCATCTTTAAACACTAGATAAAGTAACAAAGAAATTAATTTACTATGTAAAGGATAAATAATATTTTATTAATAATGATAATGATAAAGATGATGATGATAAAAAGACGAACAATAATAATAATGAGAATGAAAATAATTGATATCATCGTGATAATGATAATAATAATAATAGTAACAATAATGATAACAATCCAATCATAGTAATACTAATATTATGGTTAATGATGACTGTAATATCATCTATGTTAATATTGATAATAATAATGCTAATAATAATAGTAGTATCAATATAATTGATAATGATTATGATTAATATTAATAAAAATTAGAGAATATGGTTACTGGTGATAAGAAACAGTATTAATGATGAAGATAACAATTATGATTTAATAATAAAAAAATATATATAATATAGATAATTACTTTGATAATAATAATAATAATAATAATAATAATAATAATAATAATAATAATAATAATAACAATGATAATAACAATACTCTTTATAATAACAATAATGATAATAAAGATAATAATAATTATTATAATAATGATCTTGTCAATGATAATGGTAATAATCAAGGTAATGAACATGCTAATAATCATGGTAAAGGTCATGGAATAATCATGGTAATGATTATGGCAATACTGCTGGTAATAATAGTGATATTGGCAATGGTTTAGAAGATAAATATAATAATAATGGTTTAGAAGATAATGATAATAACAAATATGAAGATGAAAATGATCGCTTGTAAACTAATATCATAGAATATCTATAGTTTTTCAATGTAAAGTAATTCATCTAATCTCTGCTGTAAAATATTTGTTTATGATAGTTCAAGTGTGTGAAGCATTTCTCAATGTTCCGAATTCCCTTATTGTCATTTTGGGAGTACGACAGGACGCAGTCACTTTGGCCTTCTTTGATCTCTTTGTTACGGAGGGAAGACGAATTAGGAAATTCTATCCATTTTTTGCTAGACGTAAATTCTAAATAAAAATATGTTTTCTCATTAAGGAGTCTGCTTACTTCATAGTCCTAATTTTTTATATATAGCGTTTAAAAAAGTTCATAATAATGATTGTCTTTTTGTTGCTAATATAATTGTTACTATCTATAAATGTAATTATTACTATTTATAAATGTAATTATTACTATTTATAAATGTAATTATTACTATTATATAATATATAATTATTAACATTATAAATGTAAATACTATTATAAATAATATTAATTATAAATGATATATAATGAAACATTGATAATAATATACTAAGCATATTACATTATATATATGATAACATTGATAATAATGATTATATAATAGAAATGATTATATGACAACATTGATAATAATGATAACAATGATAGAATATATGTACAAATTGATAACAATGAAACATAATATAGTAAATACATATGATAATGATAAGATAACAATATAAAGCATAAATATAGAAATACAATTGATAATAAGTAACAATATTAAAATGAAATAATGTATAATAATGTATCAAATTAATAAATATGTAACATAACTATCGAACAATAATAAAATAAATAGTAAATAATAATGATAATGATGATACAAATTAATAG
>NW_025918169.1:0-18204 GCF_019202785.1 Penaeus chinensis | reverse complement strand
GCGGCGTGGGGGTCGGGGTAAATGCGTGTATGTGTGCGGTGGTGTCTGCAAATAATAAATTTGTGTTGTTTGTTATTTGCTTTGTATGCTTTGTAGATACCCAAATATATACTTTACCAGCATTCATGCAATCCCACGTCTTATGCATTCACAGTACCCTAAGTTACCCCTTAAGAAAAAAAGATTTATTCGTAAAATGATTCAAAAAAAAACCCTATTTTTGGGGGTCTCAACAAAATGTAACTATTCTTTTGTTGTTGTTCAACTTTCGTCTAAATATTTTCCTGTGTTAAAGGGCCCTTTTTTTTTTTCTTTTTTTTTTCTCTTTACGGAAGGTGCGTAGACATCTTTCTCAGAGAGACACCAATTTCAGACTTCGTTTTTTCAATGAATATTATCTTGGTAAAAAATAAAAAAAAATATAAATATATAAAATTATTTTCAATATATTATATGTGTATTATATATACTATATGTAAAGGAAAGAGGGGAAAGGGCCTTCACACCGCCCAGCCCCCACTGCGCATGCGCCTACTTGCGAGACTCCTTGGTGCCTTCCGCTCGTCGGCCCCAGGCGCGCGGGTTGGGTAAGGTTTGTGGGTGTGCGAGTAGAGGCAGTGGGGGGGGCGGGGCAGGCCAGCACGGGCGGGGGGGCGCGCCGGGCACGGACAGCTCGGGCGGGGCCCAGCTCGGGGGGGGGTGACAAGCGCGGGGTAGCCCGGTCCCGCGGCGAGATCCGGCGATTTCACGTGAGCCGCAGTCTTTCGCGAGGGTTTGTTGGCGTCCACGAAGGGGCTGCCCCCGCGGGAGGGCGGGGTGCTGGTGCCCCGGTGGGCGGCGCGGGCGTCGGCTGCTTGCCGGCCACGCTGGTGGGGGGGCGGCGAGAGCGGGGCGTGCCCCAAATCGGGCGTGGGCGGCACGGGGCGCTGGGGCGCCTCGTGGGACGTCTCCTGAGGAAAGCCGGGGCGCGGCCGCGTATCGGGGGGAGACGCCGCAGCGGGACGCCCCGCGGCTCCCCGGGGAGACAGGTAGTCCCCCAGGGGTGAACGTGCGCGGGGCCCCCGAGCGGGTCGCGCCATGGCGCCCCACTCGGCTCGCGCCGCCCCGGCCAGGCTGCGTAGACTTTCCCCCGCCGCCACAGCGGTTTCTTGGGGTTCATTTGCGGGCGCTGAGCGGCAGGCGGGTTTGTTGTTGGTGTTGTTGTTGTTTTGTCGCTGTTCTGGCGGTCGGGGGGTCGGTTTGATGGCGGGGGCCCCCGTCGCAGCGTTTTCCCGGCTGGACCATGATCTCGGACTCGCCCCGGTCGGTGTTGCGGTCCCCGCGGGCCCCGGTGGCGTGTGCAGCCACCGCCGCCCGCGGCCAGCAGGGTGTGGGGGCGTGGGGGGCCTTTTCTTTTGTGGGGGGATTTTGCGAGGAGGGTTCGTGTGGGGGCCCGGCGCCCTGGTGGGCGGCCAGGGTGGAAAAGGGGCGCCGGCGACCCACGTCGCACTGCGCCGTCGGGGCCGGGTTTTGGGCGTCAGCGATTTCCGGCTGCGACGCCCAGGGGCGCCCTTGGCCGCTCCGGGCGGCGGCGAGGGGGGGTCGTCGCGGTGCGGGGGCGGCGCAGCGACCCGTCGTCCGCCAGCGTCGGGCCGCAGCCGCACAGAAGCGAGTTCCTTTTGACGACGCCCCGACGGTTGCCCCCCCCCCTCCCCCCTCCTGCGGCCCTCTGCTGGGCGTCCTGCTGGCTCTGCTGCTGGGGGAGCGGCGCGGGGCCGTCGTGCGGGGAAAGGGAGGGGGGTCGAGGAGAGCGGGGTGGAGGGGCATGCCCTCCGGGCTCCAGGCTCCTCCGGGGGGTAGGGGCGCGGGTGGCGGTGCTCGTTCGGGCGCCGCTGGCCCTTGTCTGGGCGGCCGAGCGTCCCCGGTAAAAATTGCGGGGGGCGCGGCTCCGGCAGCGGGGCCCACGGGGAGTTGAGGGCTCCACGGCCGTAGGAGAGGCCGCGCGCGGGTGGTCGGGCCCCCGGCCCTAGACGACTCCCCTGAGGGAAATTTAGTACTCAGGAGCCGTAGTGCCGCCCTCGGCCTCAGCCGTCTTCCACGCTGCGCCCCGCGCCACTCCGCGCGCCGCCCTTCAGAGCGTCGGGAAAAAGGGGTCCTGAGGCGCGCCGCAGCGTCACGTCGCCGTTGGGCAGCGTCGTGAGGCCCTGTGGCGGCCAGCTGGGCGCCGCCGTGTGTGGGCGGGCAGGATGTGCGTGCGCCTTCGGGCTTTGGGGGGCCCGCCGTGGCCCCCCCGGAGACCACGTCTTCAGAGTATGGCGGGGGGGCCCCTGCCACTAAGGCCTGGGGAGCAAAACAAAGGGGGAAACTAAATAAAAGGCCCCAAGAAAAAGGAAATTACTGTGGTAAATCAAAAAACAAAATTAACGAATAAACGAACAACTAATGAAACAAAAATAACGAAAGTTAATCAAATGCAAAGGGGCTATACTATAATAAAATTATAATGATTCGATAAAAAAAAATAATTAAAATAAACAGCATAAAAAATAAATAAAGGAAAAACAAATGGGGGTGCGACAAAAAAGGAAGGGAGGGAGAGAGGGGACGGGGAGATGGAAAGAGTGATTGAGAGAGAGAAAAAGAATAAAAGAGAGAGTGAATGAGGAGAGAGAGAGAAGAGAGACGAGAGAGTGAAGAGAGAGAGGAGAGAGAGTGAGAGAAAGATGGAGGAGAGAGAGAGAGGAGAGAAAGTGTTTGTGTTATGTGTTTGAGTGTGTGTGTGTTGGTGTGTGTGTGTGTGTGTGTTGTGTGTGTGTGTTGTGTGTGTGCGTGTGGTTGCGCGTGCGCTTTGCGCGTGCGTTGGTGCGGGGGTGTGTGTGTGTGTGTGGTGTGTATGATATGCATTGCATATATTAATATATTATTTTATATATATTTTATATTTACACTAACTTTACACACACATACCCACACACCACACACACAAAAAAGGGAACAACTTAAACAAAACATCAAAACATAAACAATGCAAAAAAAAATTTAAAAACCTGCAACCAAAAAAAATGGAACAAATTTACGGGGAAAACTAGGGAAAAAGGCGGTGGCAAAGTCCTCTGAGTTCGGAAAAAAAGAAAATTTTCGAGCTTTCCATGCGCTTGGCTTTTCAAAGGCGCGGCGAGGGGGGCGATTCCGCTTGCTACATTGACGCAAAGGGAGATGCGTCAAATTCATGTGCGTGGACACACGCACACGCAGATCTAGGATACGCAATACATACAGAATTTAAATTTTTATACCAAACACTCTCTCGAGCGCGCGCGCGCACATACAGCACACCAAAACCCCACACACACACAAAAGGGGAGGGGGAGCGAGCGAGCGAGAGAGAGAGAGATAGAGGAGAGAAAGAGTTGAGAGAGAGAGAGGAGAGAGAGAGAGAGAGAGAGAGTGAGAGAGAGAGAGAGAGGATAGAGAGAGAGAGAGAGAGAGAGAGAGGAGAGAAAGAAAGAAGAAGAAAGAAAGAAAGAAAGAAAGAGAGAGAGAGGAGGAGGAGGGAAAGAAGGGGTGAAAGAGAGAGAAGAAGAGAGAAGAGTGAAGGAGAGAAGAGAGAGAAAAGGAGAGGAGAGAGATGAGAAGAGGGGGGGTGCAGAGGAGAGGAGGGAGAGAGGATATTACCCATCAGGGAAAGATGCATTAAAAAAAATAGAAAAAAATTTCGGAAAAGGAAATAAAAAGAGCCGCAAATATTCAGCCCCGTCTCAAAAAAAAGCCTTTAAAGGCCATTTAAATTCATTGCGGAAGGGGGATACGGCGTCTTTACTGCGCCCGCTCCTGATTGGGGTGAGGTAACCAGTTCGGCAATAAATGGCGAATCCACACAATTACCCCTCTCTGCGTCTACCTTCCTCTCCAAAAAGAAAGTCATTATCTGCATATGCTATCTGATTTAATATTTTCCTTTTCTTATCCACTCGTGTTATTTTCCCTCCTTTCCTTCTCTATTTTTTTTTTTGTTCTCCTCGGCAGTTTTTTCTTCCCCCATATTCTCCTCGTTTCGGTCCTGACGGCTTTTACTTCTCGTTTGAAACAACATCAATAACAATATGTTGTTTGTGTAAATATTTTATCATTGCCGTTCTCTTCATCCCGTCTGTCGCTCACAATCATCTCCACGGGAAATCTTGTCTTTAACGTCATCCAAAAATGCATACCAAAGAGAGAAAAAAAAATATATATCAGACATCAAAATCACTTTCAGTCGAGATTTTTGACCCCCTTTAAACCTAAATCTCTCTCTCTTCTCTCTCTCTTCTCTCTTCTCTCTCTCTCTCTCTTCTCTCTCTCTCTCCCCTTTTCTCTTTTTCTCTCCTCTCTCACAACACCACACACACACGCAACACACACCACACACACTTTATATATTTTATATATATATATATATATATATTTTTATATTTTATATTTATTTTATATATCTGTGTTGTGTGTGTGTGTGGTGTGTGTGTGTGTGTGTGTGTGTTTTGTGTGGTGTGTGGGGGTGTGTTGTGTGTTGTGGTGAGAGGAGAGGAGAGAGAGAGAGGACGAGAGAGAGAGGAGGGGAGGAGAGGAAGAGGAGAGATAATAGAAATATGAACTCCCTCTTTCTCTTTCTCTTTCAATTTCTTTCTTTTCTCTCTTCATTCCCCCTTTCCCACCTCCCCCCCCCTCCCCCTAACTTCTCTCTCTTCTTGAAAAAAAAAAATTCATTAGTCTTGATTCATCACTATTGGCTAAACACGGGCTGTTAATGAGAAACGAGACATAACGGCTTGCATAAACAATTAATGAGGCGTTTGTTCTTGAGAGAGAAGAGAGAGGTGAGAGGGAGAGAGAGAGAGAGATGAGAGAGAGAGAGAGGAGAGAGAGATGAGAGAAGGGGAGAGAGAGAGAGAGAGAGAGAGAAGAAGAAAGAAAGAAGATAAGAAAGAAAAGAAAGAAAGAAAGAAAGAAAGGAAAGAAAGAGAGAGAGAGAGGAGAGAGGGAAAGTATGAGGAAGGGAAGGGAAAAAAAAGAGAAGAGGAGTGGAGGAGAGGAGAGAGGAGGAAGTGAAGGATAAAGAGAACAGAGTAGGGGGAGGAAGAAAAGGAGAGGAGAGAAGGAGTAATGAAGTAAAGAGAGAAGGGAACGAAGAAGTGAAGAAGAATGCAAAAGAGAGGGGGAAGAGAAAACAAGAGAAAAGTGATGGAAGGAGAGGAAAAAGAAACACAAGGAGAGGAAGGAGGGCAAAGGAAAAGAGAGAAAGTAAGGAGGGAGATAAGGAAGGAAAACAAAATAAAAGAGGAGAGAAGGAGAAAGTGAAGACATGGGGAAAAGGGAAAAGAGGAGAAGGAAGAAAGAAACACAGAAAAAAAGAGAAAAGGGGAGGAGAGAAGGGGCAATAAAAGAGGGTAGGGAAGGAAGAATAAGAGAAATGGCAGGAAGGAAGGGAGAAGGAGGAAGAAAAAGGAGAGGAAAACAAGAGGAAGGAAGGAGGGGGAGGCAAGAAAAGAACGAGAAAAAAACAAGAAGGAAGGAAGGAGGAAGAAACGAAGAAAAAAAAGAAAAAAGAAAGAAGAGGAGGAAGCAGAGAGCTGAAGAACGAGGAAGAACAGAGAGAAAGGGAGGAGAAGGAGGAAGAGAAGGATTACAAAAGACGGAGGATTAGGAGGGAGAAAAAAAAATAAATAAAAAAAGAAGAGAAAATTAAAAGGGAAAGGGGGGGAGGAGACCTTTCGAGAGAAAGGACGAGAAGAGAAAATGAAACAGCGGGATTAAAGAAAAAGGAAAAAGAAATGAGAAAAATGGAAAAGAGAATTGGGGAAAGGGGAAAGAGGAACTGGAGGAGAGAAAGAGAACAGAAAAATGCATAGGAAGGGGGAAAAAAGGAGGAAAGAAAATGCAAGGTTAGGAAGTGGAGAGAAGGCCGGAGAAGAAAACAGAAATGAGAGAAGGAAGAACGGGGGGAGGGGGAGGATAGAGGAAGGGGGAAGGGGAGAAGGGAAGGGAAGGAAGGGAGGGAGTGAGGGGAAGGGGGGAGAGGGGGGGAGGGGAGGAGGGGAGGGGGGGGAAAGAAAATTTTTTTGGATTTTACTTTCCTTCATTTCAATGGGAGTCACGGGTGCTGTTTAAGTGTGTATGGGCGTGGAAAGAGAGAGAGAAAGAGAGAGAGAGAGGAGGGACGAGGGGAAGAGAAGAGAGAGAGAGATGAGCAGAGGGAAGAGAGAGAGGGTAGAGAGAGATTGAGCAAAAATGCAATATACCCGACTCAAAGAACGCAAATATTGGGCATACACCAATTCTTACAGCTTCCCCTCTTCCTTCTTCCTCCTCTCCTTTCCCTCCCTCCCTCCTTCAACCCCTCCCACACCCTTTACCCTCCTTTCTCCAGAAGCCGTCACGCTTCCCCGATCTTTTTACCTCGGCCATCAAAATATCTTAATCAGGTTGCAACATTGCCTTTAATTTCCCTTTTTTTACGCTTCTCCAGGATCGCCCCCCCCCTACCCTCCTTCCCCCCCTCCCTCCCCTCCCCCCCCCTCCCCTCCCTCTCCTTCTCCCCCTCCCCCCTTCCCTCTCCCTTCCCATATCCCTCTCTCTTCCCTCTCCCCCTTCACCCCCCCTCCCCTCCTCCCTCCCTCCCCTCCACCCCCCTCTCCCTTCCCTCCCCTCCTCCCCCTGCAGCGTTGCGCGACGGGCGGGTAATAACCCCGCCACGCCAAGGAAATTTAGGCCTAATTAGCAGTCGAAGGGAGCGTGGCATATCGGAGCAGAAAACACGCGATCTCGGGGACGGGCGGGGGGGGGAAGGTGGGGGGGGAGGGAGTGAGGAGGGGGGAGAGTGGAGGAGGGGAAGGAAGGAGAGGAAAGGGATGGGAGGGGGAGGAAAGGGAATGAAAGAAGGAAAAGGAAGGACAGAGGGGGGAGAGGGGGAGAAAGGAAGGAGAATGAAGAGGGGGGGAATTGGGGGGGAAAGAGGAGAGGAGAAGAGTGGAGAGGAGAGGAGAGGAGAGGAGGGGGAGAGGAAAGGAAGGGGAAAATGAACTTTCTCCCCCGCGGCGTCCTCAGCGATCGGTACACGTGTGGGTGCATGATCCCCGACGGGACAGACACACAGAAAAACACACCCTCAGACACACAGCTGATTTTCCTACAAAATCGGGAAAAAAAACAACATAATTTGACCAGATTTCAACCCAGACGAGAGGTTCGAGGTCAGATTTGATGCAGTAAATAAGAGGTCAGGGAGAAGGGGAGAAGAGGAGGGAGGAAGAGTAATTTGGGGGGGGAAGGAAGGGGAGAAGAGAGGAGAGGAAGAAATAAGATAACTTGGGGGGGAAAGGAGGGGAGAAGAGGAGAAGAGAGGAGGAAGGAGATAATTTGGGGAGGAAGGAAGGAAGGGGAGAGAGGAAGAAGAAAAGAGAAAAAAGGGAGATAAGTTGGGGAGGGAAGGAAAGGGAGAAGAGGAGAAGAGGAGGGAGGAAGGAGTAATTTGGGGAGGAAGGAAGGAGGGGGAGAAGAGGAAAAAGAGGGAGAAATTAGATAATTTGGGGAGGAAGGAAGGGGAGAAGAGGAGAAGGGGGGAGAAAAAAGGAGATAAGTTGGGGGGGAAAGGAAAGGGAAAGAGGAGAAGAGAGGAGAAATTATATAATTTGGGGGGAGGAAGGAAGGGGGGAGAAGAGAGGAGATGAAGATATAGATTAACTTGGGGGGGAAGGAAGGGAGAAGAGGAGAAGAGAGGGGAAATTAGATAAATTGGGAGGAAGGAAGGGGAGAAGAAAAGAGAGGGAGAAAGGAGATAGTTGGGGGGGAAAGGGAAGGGAGAAAGGGGAGGCAGCAGTGAGAAAGGAAGGAAGGGGGGAAAAGGAGAAGAAGAAGAGAGGGAGAAGAGAAGAGATGGAGAAAGGAGTTTTATTTGGGCAGGAAGGAAGGGGGAAAGGGGAGGCAGGGAGTGAAAAAGGGAAAAAAAAAAGGGGAAAAGGGAAAGGGAAGGAGTAAAGGGGAGAAGAAGCGAAGGGGGAAGGAGGGAAAAAGGAGAAAAAATGTTTGGAAAATAAAGGCAGAGAAAAAAAACTGAGACGAGAAGGGGGAAAACCCGACCTAAAGAGTGGGGAAAAAAGGAGGGGAGAAAAAGGGAAAGGGGGGAAAAAAAAAGCGGAAAAGGGGAAAGGAGAAAAAAGGAAAAGAGAAAAAAAGAAAGAAAGAAAGAAAGGAGGAAAAAGGAAAGAGGAAAGGGGGGGAAGGAAAAAGGGGAAGGTGGAGGAAATGGGGAAAGAGAAAGATATCGTGATGGAGTAATTAACTTAGAGGAAGGCGCTGGCAGCATGTATTAAGTCTTAAGTAATTCCATGAATTGGGCAAAGGGGGGGGGGTGAATAATGGGGGATTTTTGAAAAATGTATGACAGATGTATGTGTTTATGTATTCGAAAACTGATGTGGGGGAATGACTGATACAAAGGAAAAAGGGAACGAGGAGAGAAAGAAATGAGAGAGACAGAAAAGAGAGAGGAGAGAGACAGGCAGGCAGAAAGAGGGGAGGCGAAAAAAGCTAACACCTCAATCCCAAACACACCTGACACACAAAAAAACATACCTTGCCTACACCCAAACACACATGGCATATACAATTCAACACACACACACACACCAACCCCGAAATGGGGACCGTGTAAAACACCTTCCTTCCGCCCTTTACCAGACACACGTACAAGGAAGTAACGGCAGAATAAGAGATTTGAGAAGGAGATACACAAAGGGAAAGGATGGAGGGAGAGAGGGGAAGGGGAAGGGAGGGAGTGGGGAGGGAGGAAGGGAGGGTGGGAAGAGGAAGGGGGAGAGGCGCAAGAGGGAGGGAAGGAAGGAGGAGGGTGGGGGGAAGAGGAAGGGGAGAGGGAGCAGAGGGAAGGAAGGAAGGAGGGAGGGAGGGTGGGAAAGGGGGGGGAGAGGAAGGGAAGAGGCAGGGGAGGGAAGGTGGGAGGGAGGGGAGAGGGAAGGGGGAAAGGAAGGGGATAGGCAGCAGAGGAAGGAAGGAGGGGGGGAGGAAGGAAGGAGGGAGAAAGGGAAGAAGGGAGGGAAGGAGAAGAGAGAGAAAGGGGAAAAAAAAGGTATTTGGAGAAGGGAAATATGTGGAAAATTAAAATATCATAATTTCCTGTACCTATTTGTACTATGTTTACGCGCGATACTGAACATATTCAATTTTCTTCAATTTTGCACGATTTCCCCAATATAATCACAGTCATACAGTTCATACACGGCAACGTCCGTACCGCGTTTCGAAACATAAATTATTTTGCTTTTGTCCGTTTAGAGATAAACACGAATGATAGAAGTGAAAAAAAATACCATGAAAAAAAGGCAAGAAATTGTAGAAAATATATCAAAACATTAAAAATGAAAGACGACGGGGACACATTTTTCGACTTAGGGCAAAATCTTCACAAAATGAAGGAAAATCATTTTTCTCTCCATGGAAGGGTGAAAAAACTTACCCACACACTCACTTTCATCAATAGAGTGCCAGTTAATTACTCACCTGGAATGCCCGCTTGGGGAAACCCTTTTTACTTCACACTTGTCATCTCGCTTACTGTGACAAAGAGAAAAATGTATTTAAGTATTGTGAGGACATTAGTAGATTATTGATGTAAATACAAAACTTTTTTCGTTTATATAAAGTGAAATTCTTTAAATGTGTGTGTGTGTGGTGGGTGTGTGTGTGTGTGTGTGTGTGTGTGTGGTGTGTGTGGTGTGTGTGTGTGTGTGTGTTCGTGTGCATTAGCGTATGCGTAGTCGTGTGTGTGCGTTGTGTGGTGGTGTGTGTGGTGTCAAAGCCTATATAAAGCATGAACATGTATCTCTGTGTTTATACTGTATCACTGGGGTTTATCCCCCTTTCTTTCCTCCCCTCCCCTCTGTACCCGTGTGTACATTCAGAAAACGGACCACGTACACCATGTACACGGAGGTAGGGACTTTCACACGAGCTTTTCTGTTCGGTGACTGAAAGATTTCCTTTTCCCTTTTCAAATAACATTTCACAACGGAAGTGAAAGTAAGTTGTCGCAAGCCGTCGTGGAACAATAAAAGAACACAGAGAGAGGGGGGGATTAAATAACAATAAAATGACAATGATGAAAATAACAATATATCAACAACGACGACAAGAAAAAGAAAAAACAAAATGACAACAACAATAATAGTAAATAGCAATAATGTTTAATAACTTTAAATTTAATGAAAATTAATTAATAATAATAATAATAATAATGTTATAACGCAACGACAACAATAATAAAAAACAATAATAAAAATAAAACCCAATTTAAATTTTCCCCATCATCAAAAACTACCATAACCAAACGAAAAATAATAATAAAAATTACAATGACACAAACGTGACAATGTACTGATTATAATAATTACTCTCACTATTATCATAATCAACGTAAAGAAGAAGAAAAAGAAGAAGAAGAAGAAGAAAAAGAAAGAAAGGAGAAGAAAAAGAGGAAGAAGAAGTAGAAAAAAAAAGAAACAGAAAAAAAGAAGAAGAAAAGGAAGAAGGAAAAGAAGAACAAGAAAAGAAAGAAGACTAAGAAAAAGAGAAAAAGACAGTGAATGCACAAAAAAGCTTTCTCCACAAAAGGCAAAAGTTTACAGTGGCTTGCGTGTGTGTGTTCTTGTGCGTGTGCGTGTGTGTGGACTTTCTAATGACATGGAGATAAATGACTCGAGATAAATACTAATCACATTAGAAATTAGTTTGTGCAATATATATATATATGTATATATATATATATATCAAATGAAGAAAGGAAAAAAATGAGTAATTGACAGGACGTTTGATTTTCTATAGATGGGTCTGTTTTTTCTGGTTTCATTTGATTTCTCTCTTTTCTCTCTCCTCTCTCTCTCTCTCTCTCTCTCTCTATCTCTCTCTCTCTCTCTTCTCTCTCTCTCTCTCTTTCACTCTCTCTCTCTCTCTCTCTCTCTCTCTCTCTCTCTCTCTCTCTCTCTCTCTCTCACTTTCTCTCTCTCTCTCATCTCTCACTCTCTCACTCTCTCTCCTCTCTTCTCTCTCTCTCTCTCTCTCTCTTTTCTCTTTTCTCCCCTCTCCCCTTTTCTTCTTCTTTTCCCTTTCATTTTCTTTTTACTTTTTTGCCATCTCCCTTTCCCTCCCTCTTCCTCCCCCCCCCACCCCATCTCTCCCTCCCCTCCTCTCCCTCCCCCTCCCCCCCCCGCCATCCCTCTCTCTTCTCCCCCCCCCCGTTCCCCCTCCCCCTATCCCCTTACCTTGTCAGACCTGTACCCCTTAATTCAAATCTTTAAACCCGCTTGTAAATCTATTTCCCCTGGTAATGAGGTTTAGAAATGAAAGATGAATAATCATGTTGTTCTTCGCGTAACTAATCTCTTCTGTGTATTTGAAAGTAGCAGTCCTGGGGCGTTCACTTAGTGTGATCAGTTACTCTGGTGACGGATAAAATCCTTTGTGTATGTGTGTGTTGTGGTGTGTGTGTGGTGTGTGGTGGCGGTGGGCGGTCGGCCGGGGGGTGGTCCCGTGGGTTTTGTGTGTGTGTGGCCGCTGTGGTGTGTGTGTATGCCCGTGTGTGTATGCGTGTGTGTGTGCGTGTGCGTGTGTGTGTGCGTGTGTGTGCGCGTATGGGTGTGTGTATGCGTGTGTTTAGCAGTTATAGTAAAATGATAGTAATAGTCGTAACAGTAGTAATACTAATAGTAGTGGTTTAAATGATAGCAACTGCAATAGTGGCAGTAATACTAATAGTAAGAGCAGTTGCACTTGTATTCGTAATAATAGCGATAGTCGTACTGGCATAATTACTATAGTCGTGATACTGTGAATAACAGCATTAAAATCACAAACAATAATACTAACATTATATTACTACTACTAACAGCACCAGCCCTAGAAATAAAAGTAAGAAAAAAAGAAAAAAAGAAAACGACGTACATAACGAAATATAAGACGAAAAATCATACACATACAAAAAGTAAATCGAAAACAACACGCAATAAACACATAAAAAATAAATAATTATGTATGAAAGGTGGGGAGGGGGTATGTGTATGGGATATAGGGGGTGACTGTTTGTGTGTGTGTGTGTGTGTGTGTGTGTGTGTGTGTGTGTGTGTGTGTGTGTGTGTGTGTGTGTGTGTGTGTGTGTGTGTTTCGCTCTTTATGTGCATGCGTCCATAGACATAATTTGTATTTGTAAATATGTATTTCTGCCATTATTTCTATCATTTACCTTACAGCATACACACCAGAATACAAGGAGACACACACACACACCCACACCCACACACACACACACCCACACACACACACACACACACAACCCCCCCTCCAACCCCCCAAACCCCCTCTCCAACCCCTCAACCCCCTCTCCAACCCCCCTCCAACCCCCCTACCCCCACGATCCCCAGCGGCCGACAGAAATTTTCCCAGGCGCTGTTATTATCCTGGGGAAAAAAAAAGCGCACCACCTCTGCCTCAAGGAGTAATAATTGAGCAAACGGCGGCGCTCGCATAAATCTACGTGCGCCAATTCTAAAAAAAAAAAAAAAAAAAAAACTCGAACGTCACTAAATAATAATAATAATAAAAAAAAAGCCTTTCACAACTTATTGCAAATTGTTGTGATTTTGCGCGAATAGGATTAGTCACATCGCGCTGGCTTCGAGCTTCGAGGCGGTTTTTACGTAAAAACAATAATAATAATAATATAGAGCTCCATCGGTCCGGATCTAAAGCTCTCGCCCTCCTTTCGGTTTTCGTGTTATGCGCAAGTGATTTTGATGAAAGTATATGCATGAACACAAATACATACACACATACATATATACAATTGTACATACATACATACATTATGTGTATGTGTGTTTGTGTGTGTGTGTGTGTGTGTGTGTGTGTGTGTGTGTGTGTGTGTGTGTGTGTGTGTGTGTGTGTGTGTGTGTGTGTGTGTGTGTTTCTTTCTTTCTCTTCTTCATGAGCGTCACCAGTTATCTGTAAAACTGTCGGCCTGTCCCGTTGCCTATTAGCTAATCAATCAGTATAGCTTCCCTCTAAGTCAAAACACGTACCGTAATCTTAACCATTCCCTCACATTTCCGTTTTCCAGTCATTATCAGAACGTTCATTAACATATTTCTTTTTTTTTCTGTTTATCCATCCGGTCGAAATTGGCTCCTATATTCGCAGCAGTTTTGTGTCATCACCGTAAGAAAAAAAAAAAACATAATGAATATCTTTTTCTCTTTTCTGTGCACTTTTTTATCCTATTACTCTTAATCCTTCCATACCACCTTATCCTTCTTGTACGTTTTTTGATCTACTATAAACTTTATCTTTCTCTCTCTCTCTCTTTTTTCTTCTTTCTAGTTTCACTTAAACCCTTAAATGGTCTTTTCTAACTATTTCCCTAAAAATACCCTTTGATCCACATGTATTTTGTTCCTAAATCTCTTGAAATATCCTCCTTTCTCTTGTTATTTTTTCTCATTTCATGGATAACACTTAATCCCTCAAAAGGCCCTTTATAACCCATGTAGTTTGCTCGTAACAAACTTTTTTTTTTTCTTACAAAATTTCACATGTAACACTTAAACCTTTAAATACCTTATTTCTTATTCATATATATATATTTTTTTTTTTTCATGGATAACACTTAACCCCTTAAAAGCCCTTTGTCGACGCATGTAGTTTGTTCATAACACAACTTCTTACACAAACAAAAATTCGCAAACTAAACTTCCCTTCGTAAAATGACGTCACGAACAACGCGACTTCGACTGAACACTCGAAGTAACACACCGCCACATCCGGTAGAGGGGGGGGGGGTAGGGTAAGGAAGAGGAGGGGCAGGGAGAAGGGTAGGGGAAGGAAGAGGAGGGGGCAGGGAGGAGGGGAGGGGGAGGAAGAGGAGGGGGGAGGGAGGAGGGGAGGGGGAGGAAGAGGAGGGAGGAGGGGGGAGGGTAGGGGAAAGCAGAGGAAGGGGGAGGAGCGAGGAAGGGGGAGGAGCGAGGAAGGAGGAGGAAGGGAGTGAAAAAGGGGTAGAGGAGGGATAGGGGGAGAGGAGAGAAAGGGGAAGGGAAGTGAGGAAAAGAAAATGGGACTAGCATAAGTGACGTATGAGTGTGAGGGAGGGAACGGAAGGGGGGGGGGGGGGTAATCTAAGCGACACGAGGAGAAGGAGGAGAAAAAAAAGCAAGGGAGTTGTTTCAGCGACGTCAGAGGAGGAAGGGAAGGGAAAAAGAGGAAGATGCAATAATAGCGACGCAGAGAAGAGGAAAAAGGACAAGGTAAATAAAGAAAGAGCTATATGAGAAAAAAAAGTGACGAAAGGAGGATAAAAGGAAGGGTAAGGAAAATAAAAAAAAAAAACAATATAAACGACGTAGAGGAAAGGAAAACGAAAAGACAAAAAAAAAAAAAAAAAATACACGAAGCGACCCAGAAAGAGAGAGACGAAAATACACGAAAAAAGAAACAAGAAAGAAGAAAGAGACGAAAAGAGAGAGAAAAGAGAAAGAAAAGGCAACAGAAATGACATACGGGAGAGGAGTTGCAACGCTGGCACCCCAGAAGGTCACCCGCATTGACCTGCAACAATCGAAGGCTAACCCACAAGACGTTCTCATAAGAAGGTCGGCCGTTTTTGTCTTTAGGTCTCCGGACGAAAGCATTGTTTCCATGTTCGTTAAATCGTTGCAGTGCAATTTGCATAGCGCTGATCCCTTTCCTCGCTCGCTGCTGTCGGCACCGGGCGTTCCTTACGGGGCATGTGCAACGGGTATATGAGCAGCAGCTTTCTAAGTGTCGATCTATCTATCTGTCTAAGAGAGAGAAAGAGTGAGGGAGAGAGAGAGAGAAAAGGGAGAGGGGGAGAAAGAGAGAGAGAGAGAGAGAGAGAGAGAGAGAGAGAGAGAGAGAGAGAGAGAGAGAGAGAGAGAGAGAGAGAGAGTGAGGGAGAGAGAGAGAGAAAAAGGAGAGGGGGAGAAAGAAGAGAGAGAGAGAGAGAGAGAGAGAGAGAGAGAGAGAGAGAGAGAGAGAGAGAGAGAGAGAGAGAGAGAGAGAGAGAGAGAGAAAGAAGTGAGGGAGAGAGAGAGAGAAGGGGGAGAGGGGGAGAAAGAAAGAGAGAGAGAGAGAGAGAGAGAGAGAGAGAGAGAGAGAGAGAGAGATAAACAAACACACAAACAAACGTCAGTGACCGATGAAGAAGAGCAACATCCCAATCCTCAAGCCAAAGCAAACTTACCCGCCAAAGCCATCAGCCACCGATTCGAACACAGACACTTCAAGCAAAGCCATATACAAAGTCCCATTTACCTTTTTTATTAAACTTTTCTTTCTCTTCATCCTTCGTCATGGATAACCCAATCTCTAATGACCCGCAATGACCGTAACCGCTGTAATTAACGGCCAAGGGCGCGGAATTCATTAGGTAACTGCCAAAGGAAACTCAATTTATCCGACCTTGCTTTTTTTTTTTTCTTTTTTTTTTTTCTTTTTTTTTTTGGCGCGAACGATCTCTGCCACGGTCCCGCGAGTTGCCAACGAGTGATTCCTCAACCCTCTTTTTGCTCTCCCCCCTTCTTTCCTTATATCTAATAAAATCACGACCATTAACCCCCTTTTTGTATCTTTACTTTCCGTACCTCACTTTCACAACATAAAAAAAAAAAAACAATATATTTTTCTTCTTCTAAAAAAATACGACACCAATTTTTCTTTCCTCTTACTCATAACTTAAGGAAAATCGAAGATACCGATCGCTTCCCATAATAATAATAAAACAAAGAGACGACATGGCACCTGCAGGAACAAAGAATCAATTACGGTAACTTTATCAAGGTATCGTTAAGTCTTTCGCCCCTGCCGGCTACGTCTGCCATTGACAATGATCTTCCTTTGTGTGGAATAAATGTCCTGATAATGCCCGGGTCTTCGGCTGAACAATAACAAATAAAATGACAATCTGTTTTTGTTTTTCTTTTTCTTTTAATTCTGTTCTTTTTCATTTTTCTATTCTGTTCTTTTTTTTCTTTTTCTTTTAATTCTGTTCTTTTTTTCTTTTTATCTTAATTCTGTTCTTTTTTTCTTTTTCTTTTAATTCTGTTCTTGTTTTTGTTTTTGTTTCGCTGCTGCTGTTGTTCTTCTGTTCTTCGTTGGTTGTGTTTTTGGTTGTTCTTTCGTTCAGGAGTTTGTTTGTTTCTGTCTTTTCCTTTATTTTATATTTCCTTGTTCTTCATTTGGTTACCTTCTTTTCTGTTCTTTCACGCGTCAGTTTTTAATTGTTTTTTTGTTTTGTTTTTTCACTCGCCTTTTTTTAATTCAGTTTTTTCTTTCTTTCTTTCTTTCTTTCTTTCTTTGTTGTTCTCAGGCTTATTTTGTTCTTCATCGTTTATCTCCTTGTTTCTGTTATTTTGTTCATCGCTGGTTATACTTTAAAACGTAACGATTATCGACGTGTTATGAAAGGCCTATTTAAAAAAAAATATGTCTATGCAAATACAGGTAACAACTTGACATTTAATCTATCAAAAATACAGGTTATCTTCTCGATAATTAAACTACTCAATAATACAGAAAGACAAAAGACAAAAAAGAGAAAAAAAAAAAAAAATAGAAACATAAACAAACATAAACACGAACAGATGTAAATAAGTAAACAAACACACAATAAGCAAAAGTAGGAGATATAAATCAGTAAATATACACACAACAAATATAAATGAATATAAATGACACACATACAATAAATGAAATTGGCAATAAATAAAAAAGCAAACACAACACATACAAATGAAAATAAACAAACATATACAACTGCAGATAAACAAACAAGCAAACACAACAAATACAAATGAAAATAAACAAACAAATACAGCTGCAGAAAAACAAACAAGCAAACACAAACAAAAACAGCAGCAACTAAACAAACAAACAACAAATACAGTTGCACATAAACAAACAAACACAACAACAAATACATCTACCCATAAACAACCAAGCAAACACACACAAGAAGAGGAACAATCAGTGTCTTTGTCCCCTCGATTGTAACACGATAAAAGGAACACGGGGAAGGGTGAGAACGTTCCCTCGTGGGCCCCCGGGGGTCGGCGCCCGGGGGGGGACAGGCCCGCGGGGGGAGAGGAGAGGGGGAGGGGGGGAGGTTAGGGAGGAAGGGAGAGGAGTGTGAGAGGTGGAGGAGGAGGGGGGGAGGGAGGGGGAAAAGGGAGGGGGAGAGGAGAGGGGGGGAAGAGAAGGGGGAGGGGAGTGGGGAAGGGGAAGGGAGGGAGGGAGGGGAAAGAAGAGAAGGGGAGGAAATGGGGAGGGGTGAGAGGGGAAGAGGTGGAAAGGGGTTGAAAAGAGGGGTTGAGGGGAGGTGGAAGAGGAGGAGGGGGGAAGGGGGTTGGGGGAGGTGGGGGGAGGAGGAAGAGGAGGGGGGAGGAGGGAGGAGAAGGGGGAGGTGGAGGAAGGAGGGGGAGGAAGAGGAAGAGGAAGAGGAGAGGAAGGGAGGAGGGGGAGGAGGGGGGAGGTGGAAGGGAGGAGGGGGGAAGGGGAGGGGGAGGAAGAGGAGGGTGGAAAGTAAGGGGGAGAGGGAAAAGGATTTGGGATAGAGAGAAAGGGGGGGGTTTTTTTTTTGAGATCGAGGGTATGTGGAGAAGGTGGAGAAGAGGTAATGAAAGGGAAAGGGTGTGAAGAAAAGGAAGAGAGAGGGGAGCGAGAGACGGAGAAGGGGTCGAACAAAATATAATAATAATAAAAAACAGACCAAAACAACAACAGAAAGAAACCGAAAGAAACCGAGAGGAGCGAGAGGGCGGGCAGAGCGTGGGAACTTTCCGCCGCGCCTGGGAACCGAGCGCCCCCGCCGGGCATCGACGTCTCAGCGACACCAAATCGTCTGCAATTGACTCGTTTAAAACTCTCGCTTCAGCAAACACCACGTAGCGCTGAAGCAACACCGATGTTGCAAACCATCCAAATAGGAGTAACAACCCTCCAAACGAGCCACCTGAATAAACTTTTTTTTTTTTTTCCAGAAGAGAAATGACTCTTAATGATCTCCACAATGGCGGTTGCGCGAACCCACGGATAATTTCTGCGGGTGATTAAAGTGCTATTCTCTGCTATGGGTTCTCCCGGGTTTTGATTGGAAGCGATCCCCAAAATGCTCCG
>NW_025918168.1:0-16309 GCF_019202785.1 Penaeus chinensis | reverse complement strand
TATCGTTCTGTTTTGTTTTTTTGTAATTCCTTTAAACCTTTAATCCTTACCCCTTTTTCCCTTATCCTTACCCTTTATCCTTACCCTTATTATATTATCTTTTTATTTTTTATAAATTTTAAATATCAATTTCTTAATTATTATTATGGGTTGTCATTATTAAAATCTTTCATTATTGTTTATTTTTTTTATTATTTCTTATAAATTCATTTTATTATTTTTTATTTACACTAAGAAAAAGAATCATTATTTTTATTTTGTAAATTATTTTAAATTTTCATTTTTTATCATAATTTTTTATCCCCCACCCAACATTCCAAAAAAATAAAAAAATTTGGACAAAGGGTTTAATAAATAAGGGACGTTTAAAACCAAAAGGGGCCCCAACCCAGCCTTATCTGCCCCTTTTTTCCCTCTCCCCGCGGGCCCCTTACCTAAAACCAACCCCTCGCAAAAGTAATGAAATTGGGTGTATAATCCCGTAGAATTTTTAAATACCTTTCGGGTTTTTGGGGCCCGGGTTGAAAATGGTAGGCCCGATTGGGGCGGACAGAAGCAAAACCTGGGGAGGGTGTGGATGAATGGATGACTGGATGACTAAAGGGCTTTTAGGATTACGGGAATTTTTCCTGGTTGTTTTGGTTAACCCATTGTTTTTAAATTTTTATTTTTATTTTTGGTTGTTCTTCTTTTTCTTTTGTTTTTTTTTGCCGTTGTTGTTGTTTTTATTTTTGTTATGTTGTTTTTCATTGATAAAGTTATATTATTTTTTTAAAATTATTTTTATTTTATTTTTTGGCTTTTTATTATTATAAATTTTATTTTTTATTATTATTGTACTTATAAAAAATCATTATTTTTTTTCATGATTTTTATCATCATCTTTAATTCATCATCTTTATTGTTATTGTTATTTTTATTGTTTTTTGTTATTGTTATTTTATTTTGTTTTGTTATTGTTTTTTGGGGTTTTATTTTTTTATTGTTATTGTTATTGTTTTGTTAATTTTAAAATTTTTAATGTTAATGTTAATTTTTAATTTTTAAATGTTAATGTTAATTTTAAATTTGTTAATGTTAATGTTTTTTTTTAAAATTGTTAATAGTAATAGTTTTGAAATTTGTAATAGTTTTTAGAAATTTAGAAATTTGTAATAGTAATAGTAATATTTAATGTAATATTTAAAGTAATAGTAATGTAATATTATTATTATTATTATCTTTTATTTTACTTTTTTTCCCTTTATTATCATCTTTCATATCTTTCATTTTTTTTTTTCCTTTTTTATCATCGTCTTTCCCTTTAAAATATATTTAATTTAATTATTTTTTAAATTTAATTCAATTATTTATTTTCATTGTAAATTTGGGATTATTACCATCATCATTGTTACTATTAAACCAGTAGAAAAGTAGAATAGTATTTAAATTTATCTTTATCATATTTTATTTTTTTTCAATTATCATTTTTATTTTTTATCATCATTATTGTTATTTTTCATTATTAATTTTTCTTTTTTCATAAAATAATGTTAATACTGAAAATTAAAAATTTGTTTAATTTTGTTATTGTTTATCATTATTATCTTATTTAAATTATCTTTGTTTTTTTTACTATTTTCTTTTAATTATTATTTTTATTTTTTATTATTTTATTACTCTTATTATTATTTTATTATTATTATTTTAAGGGGTTTATTTACTAATATTATTATTTTTATTTTTATTATCTTTTTTTTTTTAAAATTTTTTATCATTATTGTTGGGGGGTTTTTGGTTCTATTTTTTTTATTATTTTTATTATTTACTTTTTTTTATTATTTTTTATTATTATTATTATCATTTTTTTAATTATTTTTTTTTTAAATTTTTATTTTCATTATTATTATTTTTTAGCAGGGATTTTTTTTTTTTAATTTAAAGTAATTTTAAATTTACCACACTGGTTATCTGCTCAGGCGTGGGCAATTCATGATCTGACACAGTACAGTAGTCTGTGACACTGTAAATTGTACATGGGTAATATAGGACATGTAATCATACATCATACCGCAAAAATATTACGTGATATGATTTTGCCGTGTTTTAATAACACTGTGTTTTTTGGGTTGACGGCAGTTTTACATAGTAAATTTAGGATATATTTCGAGTATATCTTACAATGTACAGATGAATGAAATATTCACTTAGTTCTTCTATCCCTCATGTTAGGTGTCTGAAAGGCTGTATCAATGACCATTCCGAGATATAATGCTCAGCGTTCGCTTGTTTTCTTCTCGGTACAAGGTCTACATTTGAAGTCATCTGGCATTATTGCACCGTGCAGTTGCCTACATTCTGTAACCTAAAACGTTTTTATTCTGGGCAATAACCTCGTCTCATGTCTGGTTTGACTCGGTTGCCACCCATAGGAGGGCTTTGTATCTCTCTACTGATCGTAGTGCCTTATGGTACAGCGTTCAGGCCTTTGAGTGTTTGTAGATCTACTAGTTCTTCCTTATGAGAACTTTTCAATATATGAGCAACCCTAGCATGAGGGCATTCCTATATCTATGTTCACAGTTTCTTTCGTACAGGTTACGTCGCTATTTGTCGACGTGGTCGTGCTGGCTTATGCAACATGAGATGGTATCCATTAAAATTGAATTGTATTAAAATGGCGCTCTGATTGCACAAGTTACGTTACGCTTAATGCATTCCACAATTTCCTCAATTCGCATGGCTTTGAAAGAATTTAGTGTCCGAAGAGCACTATGAGAGTCACAGAAGAAAAGAGACATTATTGAATATTATGAGCCCAAGACATTATGAATTCCGTGCAAGGAGTATACCTGCCAGCTCGTTTGTGTGTGATGGCCCTAATTTTGCACTTTAATTATTAAATTGATGTTTTAGCAAGCCTTTTTGTAGTTAAAAAAGTCAAGAACAACCAGCTTTGTATCCAGACTGTACGGATCGTCAACGTAACACTCGTTATACTTCATCGACATAGAATCTGTGTGTTCCTTCACCGTTGCTAATGCAATTTGTTGATAAACGCAGTTATGTACACTGTTTTTGTGTTTAGGTAGGCACGTAAAGTGCCACGATCAATTTGATTTTTTCCATGGGGAATGGATCTACCCTGTGGTATTTTACTAATTGGGACATTGAGCTTTGAGGGGCTGCGAGTAGTTTGTGTTGTGATTGTCACGTTACTTGCGTGATTTTATGACATGCATTTGTTATTGGAAGTCTGAAAGATTCAAGGTTTCCCTCAGAGTTTGACCCAAATATAGTGGAAATAATAGTATTCTATCAGAGTTGGATGTAGGTTAAGTTCCGACCTCATGTTAATATCCTTGCAGTTCTCGGGGGCGCCGAGGAGGATAATCCTCCCTGGCTTAATTTTGCATACCTCCAAGCTATTATTTGATTCCTTACACTTGCAACAAGTGCAGTGCATGGTGTCTACAACTGATCTTATAAAAGCCAAGTAAAAAGTCTAGCGGCTTAAAACATTAATGCCATGTTCTCTTTCCAACAAAGAACTTTAAGGTTTCAGTCTGTCCCGGAGTCTTTTTTCAGGGAAGGATCAGGTCTTGCATCAGTAATGTTCACCCGTGATATTTATATATATGACACATGTCAAGCTTTGGGCACCTATGTGAATAGTGGTTAGGGTATGTTACATGGAATTGAGAGCCATTGTTTTCTCAGATGAGATGACTAATCCAACTATGAGCCCTAGTTGTGAGTTTGTCGAGATTATTTGCATCCTCTCTTGTGATGATGCTCTGACACATATGTCACCGCATTGCATATAATGGATTCACATCCCCATGTGGAATATCTGCCACCAGCTTGTGCAAATGAGACATTGAAAATATAGGGCTGGAGAATCCTCCTGTGGCCGTCCCAAGTTCAAAGATTTAGTAGTGGAAACTTCTTCACTCCCTGAACAAGACATTGCAGATCTGTTCGAAAAGATACCATTCTGCTCTAGCTCATAATTATACCCGGATGCCAAAGCTTACTAATTGTTCTAGATAAATTTCTCTGTTTGCAATGTCAAACGCTGGACTTATGGTCAAGAAAACAGTGTGTTTCCTGGATTAGAGTTTGAGTAGTACTCTTGCAATGCCAATGTGGTGGCTTCGTCACGTTATGAGTCCGTACAGTCTGTGAGATAATTTACCTTGCAACAGGTACCTGAGTATGTTCACAAAATGATCCCTTTCTAGAAACTTGCATACTCATGAGGTTAGAGAGATTGCGGCGGTATTATTAGTGTTTAGTTCGGTTTATAGGGATGATTAGACTGCGAGTCCAGAGGCCAGGCTGATTACCTTGTGACAAACTATAAACCTGCACAGGTGGCAAAAGGTTACCGAGCTATAAGGTAATTCCATCTTCATTGGTACAGACGATTTTTCCTTTGATAGTGCATTGTCAGCTCCCATCAGTTATCTCAGCAAGTTTGAAGGGTCTGTCTCAGAACATTCCAATTCAATGGCAAATACGTGAATTTTAGACTGCTAAGGTGGGTCTGAATTTTCTGTGGGAAGTGAGCTCAATTTGGACGCTCCAGTATATTGACTAAGGTGCATGTCGGCTTGGTGATGAGGACTATGGAAATGCGGGGTGTAATTTCTTTTGTACTGAGAGTCGATTATTTTTTTTCCGACCTCACCACATTGACGGTTTGTTATTGTTACTGCTTTGTAGGAACTGTTCAAGTGTTCTTTTCTCGTATGGAGTTTTAAAATCCCGTAGATTTTTGTTATCTTTATGAAACGCTGAATAGATGGTCACGTGTAATTGTCCTGCTTGGTAGATGATATCTCCAAAGTCTGAACTACGTCACTTTTGTTCCCTTAATAGTGTGGGTCATGACCCACTTAGTTGTTTTAGGCGTTTGTGAATGTTTGCTCTTTAAGGTGTTGTAAGTTATCAGTGGGACACTTTCATCATGTCCATGGAGAATTTATCAACACTCGTTACAGTGTAATCGTTATACCAAGTTCTAAATACGTGATGTAAAGTGGTGTTTCAAGGTAAGGAGGAATATAAAATTTTAGCTATTTGTTTTTGCAGATGGACTTTTATCAACAGCGTATCTCGTTACTATTGCAAAGTGGTCACTGTTAGCTCTGTTGTAAGCATGCTTCTGACGTTTCCATGCTCAAGATCCCTTTCCTATTACATAATCTAGCCTGCCCCCCGCCACGTGAGTTTCCCTGTGTGTATCATATAGTCATAGATCTATTGTTCACAAATTTCGGAACTCTTCGCCATTTTCATTGCATTGTCTGCCACAAAAATGTATCATGCTTGAGCATATAAAATCCCCATGTAGATTGTGCCGTGATCTGAAGTTTGGGCAGTGAATCAGTTTGAAACATTCTAACCTTGCGTATACATAGTACAGAGAGAAAAACCAGAGGCTGTTCGAATGTGTAACTGCTGATATTGCACATTATTGTCATCAGACTTTCTGCACCAACTTATGCGGTTATGGTGTCTTTGACCATAATGTCAATAGGGGGCCTGTCATCCTGTGTTCGATAGGTGTGGTACCTCTAATTCTAGGGGCGGTTTTATTTTAGTGGCTGATGTGAAGGGCCTCTTGTAGAAGATAACGTCAACATTATGGCTTATGAATTAGTAGTGCAAGTCATTTACTCTTCGCGTTGTCACCACGTATATTCCATGAGAGAAACGTAATAATTTCTGTGTCCCCATCACACCCTATGATTAGCTGATTGGTCAAAATTTTGTGTTTGATTACGCCCTTTAGTTTGCATATTTCTTGTTCAGCGTAATATCTTGTGCTTGCCATCTTGTTTATTACACTAATTCTGCAGCGCTTTTCCTCTATTTGATATTATACGGTATAATCCGTACCTGAAATCATTTTCTGAGGATGTCCATCGTTCGTCCGTTTCTGGCCCAAAAAATTTATATTTTTTTTTTTTCCCTCGGCGTTGGTTCTACAATAAAAGATCAATGAAATTCAATTTTCATTATTTTCTATGAGAAGTAGTATCGAAATAAAGGACGCATTCTTCGTCAATATAAGCGAATGGGGAAATCAGGATCGGTCACCTAGGCCAACTAAATAGACTTTTACTGCTGTGCACAGTGTGGAGCCATCTGCATGTAACTAAACTCCCTAATATCTAAAGGGATAGTAAATAATCCGTTGATAGTGGGTTAATTAGCATTTGTCATTGTTATCGTATTATCATCACTTTTTGTTTATTTATTATTGTCCATCACTGTTATTATTACAAGTATTATCGTCAATACAGTCATTATTATTCATATTATGATTACTATTATTACTATTGTATGTTATGTCGGTTTTTCATACTATTATTATTCATTTTATAATTTTTATTATTGTTGTTCTTCTTATTATTATATTGTTGTTTTTCATCACTATTTTCAATATAATTATTATAGTATTATTATTATTATCAGTATTATTATTATTATTATTATTTTGTGGTTTGTGGTTGTATTTTAGTTGTCTTAGTGTTATTTTAATAAATGATGAAGATGAGTGATCATCAATCATCATCATCTTCACCTCTCATCACCATCATCATCACCATCAATCATCATCATCATCTTATCTCCATACAATCTTCATTTCCCATACCAGCATCTCATCCATCGTTATCATCACCATCTCATCACCAATCACGTCATCGTCAATCCGTTCATCGTCCTCGTCATTGTATTTATATTAATAATAAATTTTATAATTTAAAAAAGAAATAAAAAATATTAAAAAAATCTAAGAAAATACTCATCGATTAATAAAATTATTTAAAAAATAATATTATTCAACATAAATCAAAAAAAATATAAACTAATTATAAAATTTTAATAAAATAAAAATAAATAATAATTAAAAATATAAAAAATAAAAAAATATTTAAAATAAAAAAAAAATATGAAATTAATATAATATGTAAAACTTAAAATATAATATTAAAAATTCAAATACAAAATTTATACACAAATATATAATAAAAAAAAAATTATACTATTTAATTTAAAAAATATTTTAAAAGTGAAATAAAAATAAAACAATTATTTTAAAAAAATAAAATTTACAAAATATAATTTATCAATTCTAAAATCTTATTCATATCTTCATCCCCATCACCATCTTCATTACCATCACAGCTTCATCATCACCATCATCATCACATCAATCATCACCACCACCATCATCATCATCATCATATCATCATCCTATAATCATCATCATCATCATCATATCATCATCATTATCATCTCAATATATCATCATCATCCACCATCACCATCACTTAATCATCTATCATAATGATCACGATAAAAATGACGAGGTGATGAATAATGAGCATGACTAGTGGCCCACCAGCCCTATCCGCATTTCTTCTCCTCTCCGCAAGCACCTAATCGTCCCATCAAACACTCGCAGCCTATAGCAAAGTAATGAAAGTCGGGTATTAAACCCGTAGAGTTTACCGACATTCGGCCGGTCTCCGGGACGTGGGTGTTGAAATATGGTAGACGGTGTTTGTTGTTGTTTAAGGTTAAGGTAAAGATAAGATAAAGGTAAAAGGTTAAAGGTAAGGTAAAGGTAAGGGTAAGGTAAAGGTAACGGCAAGGTAAGGTCAAGTAAAAACTAATCATCATCATCAATCGTCATCGTCATCGGCCTGTCGCACGTTGTATCTCGTCCTCATCGTCATCGCCTCGCCTTAGCCATCTCCATTCGCCATCGCCATCGCCATCGTCATCGTCATCGTCATCGTCATCGCCATCGCCATCGCCATCGTCTCGTCCATCTTATATCGTATCGTCATCGTCATCGTATCGTCTTCGTCTTCATCTAACATCATATCATCATCATCATCTCATCATCCATCTCCTATATATCTTCATCATCATCATATCTTCATTCTTACATCTTCATCATCATCATCTTTATCAATTATCATTATATTATCATCGTATCGTCGTCATCTCATCATCATCATAATGATCACGAGAAAAATGGTCGAAGGTGATGATGACAATTAAAGCAAGACTAATGATCCCACCAAAAGCCCTTTCCGCATCTCGTCTACCTCTCCCGCAGCATCTAGTTCCCACAAACACTTCGCAGCCGAGAGCAATTTTATTTAGTTTAGTCCTTTATTTACCAACCCTGGCTACTGCTCAGGCGTATGGGCAAGCTCTTGGTGGTATCAATTTAATGCCTATGTCATAAATTTACTTTAGTGTTACATTTGTATTTTAGGCCTATACATTGCTATGAGTACTTTTATCTGTTTAAGGAAAGGAAACAATTGACAGTCTCTTTATTCACTCATCTGCCACGCCGGCCATATAGCTTGGGGCGTGGGTAGCATTAATTAATTTGATTATTCGGTTATATGATACGACATTCCAAATTTTAGGATACAACATAAGTATATCTTCTAGGGCATCTCAGATGATATGAAAGTAGTTACATAGTTCTCCGTACCTCTTGCCTAGGTGGCCTGAAAAAGGCTGTATCACATGGCACTCTGAGATATAATGTAAAGTGTTCGTTATATTCTTCATTACAAGTTTCTCATAGTTTCTTCGACATACAAACTGTGGACCTGCCAATACAATCTATACCAAGCCTGCTATTTGCAGTCACACATCACACTGTTTGTTTTATTCTTGTTTTTATAAACATGATTTGAAGGAATCTTGCCTAAAACCGGTCAGAGTGCTTTATGACTACAGCCATTCAGGGCGCTGAGACTTTAATCACTCAGTCAAGAGCATTCTGAAGGAGGCTTTCAAATGATGTGAACATCTAGAGAAGAGGTATCCAGATATATGCCACACTTTTTTGTACATGCTGACTTTGCTAGGGCGGATCAGTATGTCATGCTTAGGGATTCCAACATGCGATGGAATCCACAAAAACGTATAATTATGGCCTCGTTCTTTGGCACGTACAGATTATTCGATGTTCATTTGTAATATTTCCCGCACCTTTGTCTCGAGTGTTCAGAGCTGGAGAGAGCACTCTGGAAATCGCAAGAGAAAATGACCCTTGAGCCTTGATTCAATAGAATTCGGGTGGCCATGAGTATTCCTTGCCAACTCGGTTTGCATAGTGCTAGCCCAGTCATGAACCCGCCTACAAATCCTGGTGCTGCAAAATCTTGTTATTATTTACACAAAAGCGCATCCTGCTCTGCACCCAGACTGCAAGGATCCGTCAGTGTTAGCATTCATATTCATTGGAACAGAGTGTCTAGAGGCTCATATATACTTGCAAGTGCTACTGTTTAAGTATAGCAGGGGGGGCACTGACTTGTTTGGGGGCAGGTCGTATAATATACACTTAGGTCCGAATTTTCCACGGTGGTACAAGAAGTTCCATGTAGGGGTCTTAGTTTATGGAATGTTCAGCTGAGCTAAGTGTTTACACGTACTTGTAACATGGATTTGAGTTATGAATCGTGTTGTTATTCAAAAGTTTTAGTCTTTTATTCTGTGTTTTTAGTTTGTCTTTGGATCTGTACAATGAGGGGTTTCTCTAATTGATTTGACACTAAATTGGTATTATTATGTATTCTATCATAAACAGAAGGCAAATTAAGTTCTGTTTCATATTTCACAATCCTTGTGGTCTAGGGGCCCCCAAGAATGATCCTCCATGGCTTCTTTTGGGACACTTTCTGACTAGTTCAACTTCTGATTCCTTGAACAATACTAGTGCAACGATTGGTAATTCTGACGGTCTAATGTATGACAAGTAAAGATTCTCCAATTTGACATTAATACCATGGTCTTTGCCGACAAGTGTCTTAAGTGGCTTCAGCCGCACCACAGCCTTTTCTTGCAGGGTTTCTAATGAACTCTAATTCATTAACAATCACCCCAAGAGTATTAGTTATTATGGCAGAGATCTAGCTCAAAAACGTCTTCTATATGAAACCTTGGCAGAGGGATTGTCGTGGGTTAAGGGCTTTGTTTTTTCAGATGAAATTTTCAACCCACATCAGTAGCCCTTGCAGAACGGTATATCTAGAATCTCTTGCATTCTCCCTCGGATGAGGATTTAATCAAAGGTATCGGCCTATCAAATAATGGATTGTCTTTCCTGCAAGTGGTTTACTCGCACAGTAACTATGATTAGGATATTCACTGGCCTCACCCCCCCACACCCCCCCCCCCCCTCCCCCCTCCCCCCCCCCCCCCCCGGGGGGCTAAGTACGCCCTCCTTCTGAGGTGAAGCCGAGTTCAATACTTTTGTTTGAGTACTTTTAATTCCCTGAAGAGACCCTGAGCCGATCGATTCGACAGATACATTTGGAACCATGTTAACAGTTTTCCCTGTATACCAAAGCTAGGGCTAGTTGCTCATGGATAATTTCCTGTTTGCAATATCAAAAGCAGATTTAGATCAAGAAAATCGGTTAGCATGCTGGTTTTGAGTTTGTTAAGTACTCTGCAAAACATAACAGTGCTGACTGCTACGCCCTGGGAGAAATCATACAGTCTGGAGGATACTTAGCATTTATTGCGATTTCATGAGCTGTTCAGAAATATTCTCTCAAGTACTTTGCACAGACAGGAGGTCAAGGGAATATGGCGGTCTGTATTTATCAGTATTGGGTTTGGGTTATAGGCCATGATTAAGCTTTTAGTCCAGGAGTTGGAGGATTCCTTGTGATAGGGAGTCTATACAGATGTAAAAGTGGGTGTGCATGGTTACCTGAGCAATGGGACGAAGGACGTCGTAAGTAATGCCGTCCTCGGCCAGGGCGGTTGCCCTTACCCTTTCAGAAGGGCATTGCTATTCCACTCGGTTATTCGACAATGTCGGAGGGGTCAATAGCAGCACATGTATTGCTATATTGAATTTCTATCTATTTTTCGGATTGTTGAGCTGAATTTTTATCCCTGTGGAAGTTGAGTGTACTTGTAGAATTCCTGCCACTGTTTTATTTATATTTTCTCTATAGGCAGCATATAAGGCCGTTCTTTCCTGTGATGTGGAACGCGGTGTTGTGAGGGCTTTACCTGTCAGTCGATTATTTTTCTCATACGTCTGCTATAGAAGTTTGACTATTGTACTTTGTCTGAAATGGTTTCCCAGTAAAGTATTTATACGAATCTGAGTTTTTAAATCTCGTATTCTTGGTGGCTTTCTTAAAACTGCAGAAGATTATTGTGTATTATTACTCTTTTTTGCAATTAGCAAAGCTCTGACCTCGTTTATATTCCTTTGACAGATTGGGTCTTGATCCACTCGCGTTGATGGGAGGTCTGGGGCTTATTTTTTTTGAGAGTTTCATGACTATTACCCCAAGTGTCATAGTAGTCAGTGACAACTTTGATTAGATCTGAGAAAAAGTCTCAACAAGATGTTACTTCATATGTGTTATACCATGTCATAGACCGTGCTTTGAAGTGTGCTCCAGGCCCTGGTGGGATAATTATCGGAGGCCTAGGTGATCTAGTGGCTGAAGTGCTGTCTACAGTATAATCTGTTCGTATTGCAAAGGTGGGTCAACAATACTAACTCTCGCACCAGTGAAGTACAGACATTACTGAACTAATATTTTTGCCAAATACATAGACTAATCTGCCACCTCCCAACTGAGTCTTGCTTCTGTGTCATCTACTGTCAGTGATCATCACTATTGATAAAATGTTTGAATTTCTTCCCCATTACTATTTCGTTGGTTGTCTCCAATAGCTGTGGATGCCTTGCATTGAAGTCGCCCATAATAACGTGCTTTGGTTGTTGGAAGATTGGCGGTCGAGTCACCTAGCCAGAAATTTGGAGTACTGGCATATTCAATTTTACAGTGAAAATTCAGCCAGTGGCAGTTGAAGTATTTTAAATGATGAAATTGAACTTCAGGGTTCTCAGGTATTTTTTATCTAATTTATGGGGCATGTGGTACTTCTCCATATGTCAATAATCAGTCATGGCTGTATTCCATATGAATAGTTATCCCTGAAATTGCAGGTGCTATTTTACATCTTAGCAGCTAGCACGTAAAAACGGTTCTTGCACGCAAATAACATCAGTATTTTATTTACGGATATAAAAATCCAGTGTCATTAAGCTAGGGTTTATACTACGCATATTCCATGATATATATTGATTGTCCGTAAATTCCATAGTGAGTTGTGCTCTATTATGGCAATCTGGACCTCATGCTGTTATATCTCTAATATTACAATTATAAATTTCACATAAACATATAAGCTTTATGATTATTGTGCGTCATTTCATTACGGTGGTAGTCTTAAACATAGATAGTACTTTTAACATTTTAAAACATTTGATTTAGCTTTGTTCCACTTCTCAGCACTGGTCCCCTCGGTTTCGCTGTGCTAGGTGTCACCTGGGGGGCTGGACCCGATGTCACAGGATCCTGATATTGTTTCGTGGCTGGCTGTAGCGCTGACACCTGCCCATCTGGTTATCAAGGCTCTGGCGGTCTGACATCGGTTTCCTCGCTTCGTTTTTTTTTAGACTAATGGTAACACGAGTATCACGGCACTGGGACAATCACTTTTACTTCTGTCACATGGTTGTGCGCGCGGGTTACCCCGCCTCCGGCCTGCGGTCATCCCCTGCTGAGGGTGAGGGACGGTGCTCGGATGGCTCACGTGGGGAGAGGGAGGGGGGGGCGTGGTCTTTAATTCAGAGAGTGTGGCAGCTTTGACGCCCGAGTCAACCCTCTGTTGGATCAACCTTATCTTGTTCACCTTCTCCTCCAGTTGCGCAAAATTTGCGTCAGTTCGGCAACCTCTGCACCCCCACTCGCCGGTCTAGCCGCGGGAAATCTCTGCGGTTTGGTGAGGCGTCACACAGGGCTCGGGCAGGGCTTCCCCGGCACCCTGTTCCGCTGGGTTTGGGTTTAGGGAGGGGTTCCGCTGGTCACTCGCGGTCTCGGTGCTGGACCAGTGGGATGTGGGGGGGGGGGATTGGGCAGGGCAGGGAGGCCTTGCACCCCCCGTGGCCAGGCATTCACCTGTCATCCTCACCTGAAGCAGGATGGGACAAAAATGTGGTGCTTCTGCATTACTTCTTTGCTGCCCTCTTGCGAGGACAATCCCTGGCTGTATGTTGTTCTCCTCATTCTGCGCAGCGCGCCTCTGCCCTTGCAGCTATTTAGATACATGGCCCACTTTCCATGCAGTTAAACAGATGACAGAGGATGCCTCCACGGCCTCAACATGGCTGGCGGGTTTGTTATTCCCAAAGAAGTGGTATGTACTGGGAGGGGGTTGCTCTCCTTTCCATATTGATTCGAATACGGTTGTCGTGGTTTTCTGTCTTTGTGACGAGTATGGCCTTATGAACTCCTTCGAGTGATAGCATGTTCACGATCAAAATCCTTGTTTAGTGTGGGTCACAAGGATATTCGTCATATTTATCCTTGCTTATTGGGCTCACTCAATTTGAAGATCGTAAATGAAATCGGGTTGTAAAAATACCGTTAGAATTAACTCACATATGGTGTTTTCGGGGGTCGTGTTGAAATATGGTCGACGGTGGAGTCAGACAGTAAGGCTCCCTTAGATAAAGGTGCGATGACTTGAGCTTAATTTTAACATGATTGAGGACTACAAAATTATATTATTATATATCATTATTATTTTTATTATTATTATTTATTATCTAATATTATTAATTATTATTATTAGTATCATAATTATCTTTATTTATTACATTTTTATTATTACTATTATTATTATTATCATTATATTGTTTTGTGGTTGTTGTTATCATTATTATTATTATGTTATTAATTGTGTTGTGTTGTTGTTGTTTATATTGAGTAGTAGATGCTTGTAGATGTTGTTGTGCTTAGTAGTAGTAGTAGTAGTAGTATCATTATTTTTATTGTTGTTGTTGTTGTTGTGTGTTGTTGGTATTGTTATTATCGGTTATGGCTTTTATTATTACTTTTTTATTATTATTTTTATTATTGTTTGTTATTGTTATTGTTATTGTTATTGTTATTGTTATTGTTATTGTTATTGTTATTATCATTATCTATTATATTGCTATTATTATCATCATTATTATTATTCATCATTATTATGGTTATTATTACTACTCTACTATTTTTTTATTTATTATTACTATTATTTCTTTATTATTATTTTCCTCATTATATTCATATTACTATCATTATCTTTATTCTTCTTATTATAGTTATTATCATTAGTGTAATTATTACTGATATTATTATTATTATCATTGGTTATCATAATTATTATCGCTATGATTTATATTCATTTTATAGTTACTGCCATTATTGTTATTGTATTTTCGAGTCAACGTAATTATCATTATTTATACTATTATTACTATTTTATTTCATGTCGATTTTTTCATACTAATATTTCCAGTTATCATTATTATTATTGTTGTTGTTATTATTACTTATTTCACTATCATTATCTTTATCATTTATCATTATCTTTTCATTATTATAATCACCATTCATCATCCTCATCCTCATCATAACTATCACCAATTCTACCATCATCATATAAATGATGATGATAATGATGATTGATGATGATGATGATGATTATGATCAATGTCGATAAGGACGTATGGACTACGTGGGATACTCCAGCCTTATCCTCATCTCATTTCGTTCTCCCCCCAGTACCTCGGCATCCATACCAACACACTCGCAGCCGATAGCAAAGTAAAATTAAATGCGTTGTTACATCCCGTTGAGTTGAACTGCCAATCGAGTCTATTGGGCGCATTGTTGAAATATGTTAGAATTGTTCATTATTGTTCATTTAGTAGTATTGTCAATAGTACAATTATCATTATTAATAGAACCATTACATAATATTTATAATTATTTGTATTTGATGTATAATGAAATTGTTGGAAGAAGGGCCGCATTGATTGGTACATTGTTATCATTACTATTTTCAATATTATTATTATTATGATTATAACTTTATTATTACTATTATTATTGTTGTTGTTGTTGTGTTGTTTCGTTAGTTGATGGTTGGTGATGGTGGTATTATTGTTGTTTGTTCTGTTGTTGTTGTTTTTGTTGTGGTTGTTGTTGTTGTTGTTATTGTTCTTGTTTCGTTCTTGTGTGGTTGCTGTTTGTTGTTTTTGTTGTTATTGTTATCGTTGTTAATGGTGTCATTAATGATATTGTTATTATTTTGTGTACTTAATGTTGTTATTAATATTATCATATAACTATGATTGTTCGATTTATTATTGTAAATCATTTATTATGGGTTTTATTATCTCGTTCCTATTACTTTCATTATTTTTCTTGTGTATTATTATTATTATCAGTATCATTAGTAGTAGTAGTAGTAGTATGATTATTGTTATCATCTTTAATAATGTTTTTGTCCTTTGATGTTATTGTTGTTGTCGATATCATCGTTAGCATCAACTTAATCACCATCTACATAGATATGACAATGATGATGATAATGATCGCCCGCCCTCCGCCATATCTCTCTCTCTCTCAGCACCTATGAATCCCTCAATGGACTCGCAGCGATGATAGCGAAGTAAACGTGACTCGGACGTCTCGGCAGAGGTGTTGAATTATGGTAGAAGGTTGAGTTTGGACAGAAGGTAAATTAGGTAGGGTGTGGATGACTGGATGACTGGATGACTTTCTGAATAGACAATGGGACTACTGAATTGTTGGATGAAAGACCGTATTTCTGGTTGACTCGTACGGTTTCTGAATTACTTCGTAATTGGTTTTCAGTGATATTATGCCCAGAATTGAGTGTAAATTGCCGTTTTATTGGGGCTTATTGGTCGTCTACAAAAGTAAATGTCGTGAAGAAAACGGTATTGTGAATTTTTGAATTGCTAAATCAATTCATGGTTATTGTTTGGAAATGCTGATTTAACCATTGAACCTGGCTATTTAATTAATGACAACTTTATGGACATTTATGTGGATTATTGTATGATCAACTGTTCTGAATCTGTTACGAGATGAACATGCACTCGCAAATAATATATGTGTATAATTACATTATATATATATTATTATATATATATATATATATTTATATACTAATATTATATATATATCATATGTACTAATTATGTATATATATATATATACTATATATATTTATGTTACATATATATATATATATTTATTTATATATATTATACACACACACACACAACACCACACACCAACACACACACACACACACACAAACACACACACCAATCACACAACATTATATATATTTATTTATTCATGATATATATACCACA
>NW_025918167.1:0-20000 GCF_019202785.1 Penaeus chinensis | reverse complement strand
GCGTCCCCCAACCTCCATGTTAACACAAAAACTTATGTGAGTGATTGTGTAGTTTAGTATATGCTTTCATAAATACTATACCCATACATAAAGTATGATAATAGACTATACAATGACTATGCTCTTTGTACTGTGAAAGTCATACACTGATCATAAGTATCAGAGAACACAATTCAACAAGTACAAACAAATGCTACAATATACTACAACACCCGCTAATGCTATTTCACATTGAACCCAAACAGAAACCACACCTCCTCTAACTCCTACATCCACCTACCTCACCATATACTCCTGCTACCATCCATCGTTTGACGTATTCCCTCTCAATTCTATCCTAGAACCACCACAATAACTCGTACCACAGAGCACACGCTTCCTGTACAATGTTGTACCTGCTTCAAGACTCTGTGTACCACTCGTGTTGCTCCGGCGATCTATACACCTCACCCAAGTCTCTACCACTACCGTCCCCTCTGTGACCACTCAACTGCATCGCTCCATTTATTGTGTAATAATGAACTACTGTGTCCCACACACAGTGTCCTTATATTCCTCGTCTCTCTCCCGATCCCCCTCATATACAAGATAGAGCACAGACTGAATAATAAGATCTCTCCTCTCTCTCTATGGTAGATAAATGTGATAAGTGTACTAGTCCACATTTACACCACCTAATTACAGACACACTGCCATCCAACCCACGCTGCACTCTCTTCTCTGTCATGTATGTGTCGTCTTCGTGCTTCTCTTGTTGTTGATACCCTATAACTCACTCATTCACACTCACTCACTTACACCCTTATTCACTCGCCTAATCACTCCACAGATCTCCCCCAATCTTAGACGCCTCTAACTCACTCTCACATCCCACTCAATTACCTGTGTCCTAACTTAGATACACACCCACTCTCTCCACTAATGCTCAGTCCTATATGCTCACCTAATCTCTCCACTTGCGAACTAAAGATGTAAACTCATCCCCCAACCCCTGTGTATGTGTCCTTACCATAACCCCTGACGTGAACTCATATAGTCTCCTATGGCAACCTAGTTCTCTCTGTCCATTCTATCGTGCTCTCGCAATATACTCCTGTTTCCTCGCTCACAGACACAATGTCAGCAGTCAATCCTCGCTAGTCTTAAACGTTTCTCGCTGTAAACGTGTGAAACAATTAAACGCTAACATGTGTTGTGCTACTGATTCAACCATATCTTACCTCGGCCTGCATCTCCTAACAATACCAAGTTCCTGATCTGCTCCTAGACACTGTAGCTTGCGTGCCACCCCCTTCCCAGCCTAACATATCAACCGCTCTCTGCAAGACAGCAATACTGAGTAAGAATGTCTCCATGTCCTACTCATATTTTAATGACGTCACTCAGCACAGTGTCAAGTGTGTGACTCCTCACACAGTATATCATCTATCTCTTGTACCACTTTAACTAGAATGTGCAGTTCCTGTTCTCACTCCCAGCTCTATGACACATGCCTCTCATCTATAAGAGTCACTTCCTTGAAAAGAGTCTTGACTCTGGCGTATAGTTACGAACAGCACATATTGAACTAGGTCGTGTGTCTCCTACATTATCTATGTCTTGTCGCGACCACCACCCTATCACTCACACTCCAACCTGTGTGTACTCCAAATGTAAGGTGTTACGACACATTATCTTACCCCCTACTGTAAGAGACACTCATGATCTGCCCATTCTCGACTTATACATTGTGTTACCAATCTTTAAGGTGTCCATGAACTCCCACAAACACAACCACTCCTAACTATACGAACCCTTCGTTATTAATCTTACGCACAACAGCATCTCTAGATCATCAGTCGTACATAATCTAGTATTGTCACAAGTAGTCCATTGAAGTACCGCCCTGTAGAGACGCGCCTCCCCCCACACACACGTGACCTGTGTGTCCTCCTATTATCTCCTACACATATCTGTCCGACCCTGATGTTCCACCCCTTTTACGTGCGTATGTGTACACGCTCCACCCGATCATTCCCAATGTATCCACCACCCAGATGTGTTGTAGATCAATATAACAATTCAGAGTCACTACATATCGAGACAATCCATTTACAACTAACGTGTGATGCCGCAAAACAAACCACCATGTGTCCTTATCTATCTCCGTGTGTACATACGTCACTGATTGCATTCTAACTACCTCATAAAATGCTGTCCACTACACCACCCTCCATATCAATACCCCACAATATACCTGCCTGTCCCTATGTCAAAAAAAGAGTACTCACTCATGACAATATACAACATTCTCAACGATAATGTTGTCATCCTCATATACATATAATGTATCACTGTGTGTGTCTACTGTGCTCTCCTCCCTACTCATGTAGTGTTCTCATGTATCCTATGCTCTAGTGTGTCAACAATACTTGTCTATCTCTCCGTGTCTCACCACCTGACACAAAGTATAGTGAAATTACCCCCCTGTAATCTGCACCTCAACTTATCATTCCTGTGTCCCTCCCCACTCAATAGAGTATCTCTCAGTCTCCCCCAACTGATCCCTTGTCATTATGACCTCCTCCTCATCGTATCGCCTGCCCCTTCATCTCATATGCAAACGCAATCCTGACTCCGCATCATCACACTCTCACTCTGACTCCCGAGACACGTAGTTTCCCCCAACATCAACACTCAATATCTTTGTCCTGACGTATCATGATAATCTCCAAGAGATTCAACCACTGAGTCCCATGTGGCTCAATGACACCATCTCGAGGTCTTCTCGCACACTGCCTCCTCACCCGTCTCTCCTTACCACATGTTTCCCCCATAGTTTAGACCTACAGTCCTCACTCGTCAAAGATGTAAAAGTGTGTGCCTCTCCTCACGCAACTTCCAGTGAGCTACTCACTGCACCCACTCTCTGCCTGTTCCCTGCCAATGTGTGCCGTTCACGACATGTTTCTACACGTCTCCTTCCCCAGCATAGATTCTCATGTTATGAGATGTGTCACTTGAGATCTACCAATTGCCCCCTACGCTTGACATATTAATTCACTAGTGTGACACCAGATACCACTGTGTGACAAACATGTCGCTATGCCTTGTCTATCCATTACCTAACAACAACATCAAATAGCTTTCGACCAATCCGTGTATCCCCTTCTCACGACCCTGTGTCTCAAACGCCCCCTGTGTCCTGGCTGTGGTGTGTGAGCAATAGACAATTCTCGTCCACTACATACTGCTAACACTCTCTGTGCCAATGTGACTGTTCCCCCACACATCGCTGTGTGTCTCTGACTAGACCTCCTGTCACTTTCCCTACCCCTCACTCTAGACCCACATCACTCGCACAAAACCTAATTCCATGATAACTCATTACGCCTATTCACAATCTAGATCTATAAGGAGTGTACATTGTATTACCTGTGTCCTCGCCAAAATACTATCCTGATGTTGTCCATTTCGTGTCACTGTGACCGCTCCATATATCTCGTTACTGTTCCGTCAGATCGACGCATACTGTGACTAGTCACTTTGACCTTCACAACTGAAAGAAAGAGTGTGAATTCAACCCCCATCCACGATATGGAGTATCTCCACCGCCGTCAATAGAACTAGTCACGTCTGAGATCACAACCCTGTGTCTCTGCATGTGCTCATCTACATCTCACAATGTTGTGCCACCCATGTCACACAAATTGTCTACTCTAGCCCTGTGTCACCATGTGTCTCACTCCCCCTGCTAAAATACACACCACCCTAGAGACTCAGAATCCTTCACCATCCTCCTCCCTGTCCTAACGCAATCACTGATGTGTCTACCTCCTCTCATCAATAGTTCACTCTCCTCATGATCTAAACCTAGATAGACTGTCAGAGAACACTTCTCTGTCTCCTGTCCCATGTAGCCTACCTCCCCTCCTCACACATCTACTCACCCTCGCGCTCTGCAGTAGTTATCAAATAACACCATAAGATACACCATGTTCAAAAAAAATTCGTCACCCACCTCTAATGCGTCGTCTCATTCACCTGTGTAATCATCTGAAATCCAGACCTCACTAACATATCAGTGCTTACTACTCACCTCCTCTGTGTATCTATTGTCCATCAACCAACTGACATCCTCCTCTTGACCTACCATAACGATGCCCATCATGTCAAAACACACCCACCAATAGTCTAATCATCCAATCTCACCACGCACTAAGCTGTCAAAGTATGTTTAGATAATATCCATGACACACCTCATAACTGTATCTCTAATCCCATCCTAATACACTCTTTGATGAGTAGTTTGACTGTCACGCCACTCATGCACACCACACAACTCCTGTACCTCTCCCCCCCTGAGTGCTCTATTTACTACCGATGCCTCCAGATAAACAATCACTACTTCTCCGTGTCACACTACCCTCCGCCACACACCGCACCCATCTAGCCCACACCCAGACCTAACAAGAACTAGATTGTCATCTACCTCTGATCCCACCACGCAACACCATCACTACCTAGCCTCGATAGAATGTCAAGATAGTCAAGTATTCAGCTTAATGTACTCTAACTAGTTACTAACTATTAAAATCAACACCTTGTGAAGAACGTGTCACTATACACTCATTCATTTCAAGTCTGTGTTGTTTGAATTGCGATAATCTTCGTCCAGCCTCTAATGGTGTTTAGTCCCCCTCCATGTCCATGAGAATATACAGGTGTCTATCTTCGCTACCCCCTCCACGCTATCAATAGTGAAGAATATCCTAGAACGCCTACTTCTGTCTGTCTCTCATCCTAAGACACTACACTGTCACTGCATACGGCGACATCTAGATAACTCCCCATCTCAGCATACCTCTGTGTGCCAACCTACCACTGCTGCATACGCATGTCCACTCTACTCATATATGAATTAAGATCTCACTAGCCTGCAATCACTGAGTTCATTCCATATAGTGTGAACCTATAACAAGAACACAGATTCACCCTCCTATTGTATTATAGTGTCTGTACTGATAAAAGAATCCCCCCTATACCGTCACGACTTGTCTCCCACCCCACGTCATCTATATGTGTGCTCATCTTAGAACCTAACCAATGCCTATAAATCCTAGATCATGCATTACTCCATATTCTTCATGCCCCCTTGACATCGCCAATCATTTAACCCACAAAGTGTAAAGAGCTCACTCTACATCCCATTTACTCATTCACTATACACATAGAAAGCTCTGTAACGCACTAATATCTGCCCTACTCTGTCTCAAAAGATATCTCCGGTCTATAATGCTCTCACTCAACCCTCCCACCCACACATCGTGTTCACTTCAATTCCTAGACTAAACTCTCCAACCCACGTGTCACCATAGATGCCACTGAGAGCACTACCTACAAATATTCAACATCACCTATCGATCCTAACTCCAAATTCTCCTACTACTCCTCTCACCCCCAAAAAAATAGAGGAGCAATGCCGAACGTTCTCCTAGTTCATGTCAGTGTGTCATCAATGGCACATTACGTCCCTCTGTACAACTCTCACGACAAATGCCACTACCTTCCGGTTCCTAAAGTCAAATATCGACGATCTTATATGCAGTACTTTATCACAATATGACTCCACATACTCTACACACTACCTCTCTCCTCCTCCTAACATCTCACTTCAGCCTAGACGAAATGTCTCTGTAGATACATCTCCACCACATTGATAGCACCTGAGTGTGTCCGTCCTCTCGCTCCCTGCTTACACCCCATCCATATCTCCTAGACCACCCTTATATTACTATACCCAACCCCCTCCACACCAATCGAACATACTACATCACCACCCACCTAATTTCAGTCACCTGTTCAATCCCATCTACCAGTTGTCACTCCATACAGAGATAAATTCCTAAACTGATTCTACTCTACATTACTCCCACCCCCTACGACCAACTCACCCCTCCGCCCACTATACAGTGTCAATCACCGTATCAAGATCCTACTTAATCTCACTGTGCCACATCTCACCACTCGGTACTAATCTGTATAAAATAGATCCCCACCTAGTGTGTGTGCTCTACCTTTGGTTTGCTATATGCCTCAGTGTGAGACTGTCCAGATTTAACTGTAGATCTCCGATATGACTAAGTGTTATCTGTGTTTCACCTCTCTAAACAACCATGTGCTGTACACAACAAAGAGTTCTTCACATCTCTTATGACTCTCATCACTACGGTCAGTAAATCCATGCACAGTTATCCTCCTAAGATGTGATACTACATAGTTTTGAAGATTCTCCAGATATATGTGTAAGATAGCTTCCCCAGTCCTCATATACTGTCCTCCAACCACTACTAGTGTGTTCTATACCGAATCATACAACATGATATCCTGATAAAATAAGTAGAAATGAGCCAGCTAAGTTGTGTCTATAAAGATCACACTATAATACAGAACAACTCCCTAGTATTCAGAGCTTACTTCCCCCCAGCTACTCACCACCTCACGTCAATCAATCACACTAAATAATGACATCTGAACTCCCTCAAGAACTCCAATCACCATGCACGTCCTGAGTCTACATATGACAGACTCTCCCTCTCGCCATGAGCCACCGCAGTGTATGTCTCAAATTGTACTTTCGTGTCCTTTGTCACTCTTACACTCACGTATGCATGTGTGTGTGCCTCCTCCTGCTCTCTGATCTGATTAGAACCTCGTCCCGCACAACCCTAGATGTGTGTCACAATTAGTGTTATCTATAACAGACCTCCTCTCAACAAACACCTGACAACCGCAACATGCAGTGATCTCTCCCAGCGCCCAGTTAACGTTACCCATATTATCGAGACTATAACCATATACACTCAATAGTCACCATACAACAGTGTGTGCACAGTTTAGACCCTCCATGAAGATCTGTCTACTGTACTCTCATGTGTCACTTAGACCTATAGACTGAGACTGTCTGATCCTATAGCTCTCCTATCAGCTCACTCGCTCGACTCCCTACATACTACGCCGCTCCTAATCGACTCGTCTCTATAAGCCTCGCGATAGTCATCGTACTGCACCGATCGCCCCACACCACCCCATCTCCTCCCCCACACTCACCCTCACACCGCTTCTCATCTCTCGATCACTATCTCTCTCGAACTCTGACACTATCATCGATGCTCTATCTCTTGTATCACTCCCCCCCACGCATCGCTCATCATCTCTCGCGCCCGCACACTCTCATGCTCTCTTCGCGCTGCATCCCTCCCATACTCGCTCTACTCTCAACACTCTCTTCTCATCCTCATCGCTCTCCATCCTGTCCCACGATCACATAGTGGCATAATCCACCACAACATCTATCACCATAGCGTCGATCCAACATATATATAGACATAATTTATCATCGATATATAGACAAGAGCCGCGAAAGATAACAATAGCCACAGCCACATCACATCCATTAACCACCAGCCCAGAGATCGACGATAGAGATTTCTTCGTTCTCACATGCGACTAATATATCCATCAATCATCTACTGCTGATCTTCTTATAGAACCCATACTATCATACCTCTACACATCCTATCGACCAGACGCTTAAGACTTCACTCTCCCCTATCAGCCGCGATAGACACTCTCGACTATATATCCAGGCTATCCCTCACACTCATTAGCTCTCCATTCGCTCTACCTCGATAGACCATCTAATTATTGAATAAGCGAGTATATAGATAACTCACGCCCCTTAAGCACAGACACTCAGCGCGACATTACCACCATATCGCTGAGACGTATCAATCCACGAGACAGAGATAGAGAGCTCATTAGTACTCATAGATTAGATCACTATAACATCATTCAAGACATATCTCGCGAAATATTCACACCAGATGATTATAGAGATATAGGATCTATATCTAGTTAATATATAACATAGTCTTCAGATTTCAGCTAGATATTATAGTAGCAAAGAAAAAGAGGTGATCTCTCTATAGATAGAGAGAGCAGATATATTCCTAGAGACATATCAACTACTATATCCTCGCTCGCACGCGCACGAGATCTCGTGACCTCACAGCATTATCAGACAGACTCACGCTACTAGCTACTGAGCTAGCACGATCTCGCTCACACAGACGGATATCTCACTATCTAGCATACCCGTCTCGCTACTAAGCAATAACCCCCACTTCGCCGCACCTCAGCAACCCCCCTCACACCACACCACCCGATATAAGAGTGAGATAGAGTGATATATGTATAGAGACTACTGTATCTAACTCGCTCGAGCTTTATGCGCTTCTCTCCTTATCTCGATCACTCAATACCACACCCAACTCATATATATATAAGATTTGATATAAGATATTATAAACACTCATATACCCTAACATAAATATATAATAATCATAATATATATAACTATATATTCACTAAACTATAGATAGATATCTCCTCTCGCTCCATAATGATAGATAAGATAGAGAAAAGTAAGATCATAGTATAAAATATCACTAGTAAGATATAAAGATATAAGATAACTAGAATCGCAGATTTAAGTGATATAAAGATAGAACGATAAATGAAGATATGAGATATAGATAAGATAATCAAGATAGAGTAATGTAGATCTAGATAGAGATAAAATCATAATAATACCTCCTCATATAATAGATATATAGAGAGCACGTGAATATACTACTAATAGAATAAGAAGATAGATATGGAGCGAGAGAGAGACACATAAATGTAGAATGATTATGGAGAGAGTGACGAGAGAGAGAGAGTGAAGGGAGAGAGGAGGAGAGACGAGAGAGATGTGAAGAGAGGAAGAGTGAGTGAGAGTAGAGATGTGTAGAGAAGTAGAGAGAGAGAGTAGAGAGAAGAGAGGAGAGAGGGGAGAGAGAGAGAGAGCATAGCTATATACATCATAGATATAGATGAGAGAAGCTTAATATAAAAATAGCTCGAAAGATTAGCATAGAGGATAATGATAATAGAGATAGATGAAAGAGATGTGAATGATAGTAACCAAGCGACTCAGAAGCTCGAGCGACTGAAAAGAAAACCGAGCGACCGAGAAGACAGACCTTAAAAAGCCCTCTGCTTCTTGGTCGGCCAAGAAGCCACTGCTTACACTGATGGCCGGGGATTGGACTGCGGATGATTTAGTAATAATGAATTATAATGCAAAATATCGCAGTACAACACATGTTATCGATCAAAGACACAAAGTGAATAAATGGATGATTATATCACACATAGATATATATGTATATATATACACATATAGCTTTCTATGCATTTTTCCGTTACTCTCTTAGCTGCAAGGTGAATTATTTTCTGAATTAATCTGCCTACTAAGTTGTACGGTCAATTGAATATTAATAGCAATTACTATGTCAATGGAAATGAAATAATATTTTTAGACAGGTTTTGAAAGGAGTGAGCCAATATAACTTTATGATTTTATTTGATGTATCTCATCCGTAATATACAATACTGCGGTAGACTTGTCAAGATGTAAATCTAGAAATCACTGCATGCGATGCAGTGGACGGGTTGATGCAACAGTGAAATGGAGAAGAGATATAACAAATCTGCAAGAAATCTAAACAGTATGACCACAGGAATATTGCCAAAATAAGCAGTACTACCTAACCTACGCTATATAAGATATGTAAATATTATATAAAACGAGATCATAAGCACTTTTCTGTTTATGAACTAAAGATATCTTATGAATTGCCTGTTAGCCACACTAGTCTGTTACTGTACACCATGAGGCATAAGCACGCTTCTGCTCCAGGGAATACCTGAAGAAGCATTTAATGACTGAGGAAAGCGTTACTAAGTCATTAGCATGGTGATTCCGTGTACTAAATGTTCCTATCAATTCGTAACAGAAAACATTTTCAATGTAAGATCTTGCAAATAATCTATTGCTAGCATCTAGGATAATCAACGTATAAGGGAAAGCATGAAAAAAAAAAAAATGGAAACTCATATGCATAGCAGCTGCTATCAATGCAAAAGCCTTAAACTTCCTGAGAGAGAGAGAGACATGAAAAGAATATACATTACCTAAGTTCCTCTCGCTAATTAATGAGGGAAATAAAGAGCAAAACTCAAAGACAATTCTAATATAATATCAGCATATCTTTATGATATTTGGGGGTATCCAGATGGGTCAGCCTCGAAGTGGTGCGTGGTAGTCGGAATGTATTCAGAGCGCCAAGGATCATTACATAGTCGACACCTGGAAATGCGTCATTATGCTCATTATACACGCCACCTATGAGCCTATTCTGTAGGACATGAACTTTCTTCAATTAATAATTGAGTTATAGGCAGTGGTGCCCTAGGCCTTTCCTAACATTCCAGTTGGATTCGAACGCTCGATATTCGTATTCAGAGATGAGCGAGTTTTAATGATGATGACGGCTTTGCATGCATATGAATATACTGAATATATGTATAAAAAGTATATATGGAAGAAAATGTCATATAACTTACTACAGTGAAGGCAGTGTCACTGAGGGCACTGAACCGCACACTCGTCGCCCTGCACGTGTACCGTGTGCGACCCTGTGCACTCAGCTGCCGCACCACTAGGTCGCCGTTACCAGAGACCTAAAAACAGAATCTTAGGTCTATTCTACGTAATATTTTTTTGAGGGGGGGGGGGGGGAATACGAAATTTGGGATATATAAGATAAAATTGAGTATTGATATTTTACAATCTACTGTTTTACATACACTTCAGAAAAATGGACAGAATTGAGTATTTAAATAAGTGTTGACATTACCTGATAGCTGTCGTTGTTGGAGATGCTAGGTCGCCGTTACCGGAGACCTTAATACAGAATCTTAGGTCTATTCTACGTAATATTTTTTTTGAGGAGGGGGGGGGGGCAATACGAAATTTGGGATATATAAGGTGAAATTGAGTTTTTTTTTTTTTTTTTTTTTTTTTTTTTTTTTTTTTTTTTTTTTTTTTTTTTTTACAATCTACTGCCCATTTTCCTTACACTCCAGGAAAATGGGCAGAATTGAGTATTTAAATAAGTGTTGAAATTACTTGATAGCTGTCGTTGTTGGAGATGCTCTCGTCGTTAAGGAACCATTCCCGAGTGACGTTGTGGCCCTGCGAGCGGCAAGGCAACGTTACGGAGTCCCCTACATGGCCCATGGCCGCGGGGGAGTGTTGGTAGATGCGAGGCAGAGCGTTGACGAGGGCGCCCAGGCGGCACGTGGGGCCTTCCTCTAGTGCCTCGCTTTCGTCTCCTGTTTTCATATAAGGTGATATATTTTAGAATTCCAATACTTCATGCGTGCCTTTTTTTAAATACTGTTAAAGATCTATAATACAATTGTCGATCAACATCAATGAGGACTTACCAACAATAACTACTGTGAAAAATCGTGAGTAGGATCTCTGGCTTCGTGGCGTCCTCACTTCCAGCTTGTATGTCGCCTGTGTTAGAATTTCGTATTAGTCAATAGCGTATTCTAAAGAATGTTTAAGATAATTCCATTCTGAGTGTTAACAGACCTGGTGCTGATCTGAAACGCAGTCCAAATAGACGACGGAGGAGATTTGCAGGACGGAGGCGGAAGTGGACGCCGTCGAGGACTCCTCCTCCTCCAGATCCAGCATGTTGGTCACCTCTTCCAGAGGCGTGGACACCACCTCTGTCTGTCCACCCTATATAAAAGATTTACAGTACTTGTTCATCCAATTTACATCTCTAAATCAATAAAATCCATAATTGATCGTGCATCTCTTCTGAAGAACGTGCTTATACTAGGTTGATGTCAACATTTGTCTAATTTCTGAATTAAGCGACGTTGTACATCTGTTCACCTCTCGGTGCAGTGGGACGTCGTCCTTGTACCACGTGAGGACAGAACCTGTGGGGGCGACCATCTCACACTGCAGGCGAGCGTCCTGACCACGCCGAACACCTGCCACCCGCGGCGAGCACTCGCTCGTCCACAGCACTTCGTCCCGCTCCTCCTCGCTCACCGCCTCGCTCCTCTCTGTAGGGAATAGTCACCTTGATAAAGACCTTACGTGAAGCAACTGGCTTTACAGCTACACTTTCAAGGAATTGATTCTAGGAGGACGGATAATTCCAAAGTGCAAATACATAAATGGCAATAAGACTTACTTGTATGTTTTTTTCCTGACAGATGGCCAAAGATGCTCATCTAGAAAAGTACGAAATTGCGTCAAAATAGTGAAGACATTGATTTTAATAACACGCAAACATTGTCTTGAAATATTCACCTTACAGCAACTGAGAAGTGTAACAAAATACACAACAATGTATTCTTCTATGTTGTAGAGGTAATTTGAAGCGTAATTAGAAAATTATGGAAATTACATTTTAAAAAGTACATCAGTACTTCCAAGTTCATTATTTTCTGTCACTGGAATTGCTGTGGCATACAGTAGTATATTTATACGAATGTTTTATTCTCTTTGGGCAATATATAGCAATAAGTGCACAGTGACCCAACGTCCTTTTTCATTTTGTGGCGACTACGAGTGATACTTTCCAGGGGGAGATGCTGCTACCAAACGTCCGCCATGAGATAATGAGAAAATAAAGATTTGACTGCTACGAGAACTTCACGAGAATATGAAAATATTTGAGTTCATATGCTTTACTTTGTTATTTATCTCACAATACTTTAGTTTTCTTATTCAGAAATATTCAGTATATGGCAGCAGATCATTTTGAGTGGAGTGACCTTCAAATATTTAAACTTCCGAATCCGGACTGGAAAGTGTTTTTGTCAAAGTTGAAATGTTTGAATATTTCTTCCTACTATTCAAAATTATAGATTTGAATTTAAGATCCCGTCTATAAATTTCCTGTTTCATTTTAGAATATCAAACGGGTGGTGACGGTGAAACTATTAATTTAAACTTTTGATAGCAAGACAAAAAGTGTTTAGTTAAGAATTGCTATGTGGTCCAAACCGACTGAAGTACATGTATCTATTACATCTTTGTTTAATTAAGAGAAAACAGATTTGGTATAATTTGGTCTCTACACTAAAGCTAACATTGCGAGACTAATAATCGCACTAATTAAATATTCTATCCGCACAGTAAACCTTGTAAACTCACTATACCTTTGGCAGTCGCAGATGCATATCGAAGGGGACGCGAAGGCTGGATCCTGGAGCTGCCTTGTTGCAGGGCGCCATTGCCACCAGGCCGATCGCCAGCAGGAAGACTCGGATCATGTTTTCGCTAATGGAATGGATGAACAGTAAATTGGTACTCAACATGGAGAAGCAGCGGCGTGAGATGTTATACCTTTAATACAGAATATATCAGAATAAAGATTTAGAGGAAGAGAAACAAATGACACGAGCTGAAAGGCCCCTTCTCATCAGCATCCACCAGACGACTCAGACGAACCTTTTCGGGTCAGAGACGGCAGGAAGAAGCAGTGCTGTTGGAGCCAAGACCGGTGGAAAGAACTGCGGGCTCCTCGCGGCGCTCCTCCTTTTAACCTTCGAATCGAATCCGAATCTTCTAATGAGGGTATTCACACAGATTCAAAAATGATAGACATTATGGTGATAACACAGAAAGTTAGATTTTCTTTTGCAAAGAAACATATCGTATTCCTCGGAATTGCTCTATATGTATACCTGCTTGGGGTGTGTTATTTTACACACACACACACACACACATATATATATTATACACATACACACACAAACACACTTACAGACACACATATATATGATCTATATCCATACCTTCTTGGGGTGTGTTATTTTACACACACACACATGCATATATATACGTATGTATACATATATATGTACATATAAATACATGCATATATATATATGCATATATGATATATGTATACATGTATGTATATGTATACAAATGCATACATACATATATATGCACATACATATATATGTATACATATATATATATTTATACACTATATATATTTATCTATATATCTTTTTTTCAAACGCCATTCATTCCACTGCACGACACAGGCCTCTCTCAATTTATTATTGAGAGGTCATTTGGCAGTCTCACCCTTGCCTGATTGGATACCCTTCCTAATCAACCGCGTTTCGGCACGCTAACACTTTTGTCAGGGTGGCGACTTCCCCTACAACACCTGCGTTTGACTTCTCAAGGCGATATGTTGTTTTCTCGCCGTGAGATCGAACTCGAGCCAGCAGTCGGACTGCAGGCATTTTTACGACTGCCGCGGCGAGGAATTGAATTCGGGACCATAAAGGTCGGAGTCCAGTGCTCTAACCACTGGACCATCGCAGCAGTGGAATGTCCCGTGCCGGTCCCAAGCCAGGATGAATGGGGAGGGTTGGCGGCAGGGCATCCGGCTATAAAAAAGTAACCAAAACTCTGGTGCAGATCATTCCGCTATGGCAACCCTGAAGGGAGAAGCCGAAAGAATATGATATATTCTTAAACACACATACATATATATTCATAGATATTTATATGTATATATAATATATATATGTGTGTGTGTGTATACTTATATATGTATGTATTTGTGTATATGTATATAAACATATAGACACATACACACACACACATATATATGTGTGTGTTTGTGTATGCGTGTGTATACATACATATGTGTATATATGTGTGTGCATGTATATGTATATGTATAAATTAATTAACATACAAACACACACACACATATACATATATATATAAGTATACATATATATGTGTGTATATATATATGTGCGTGTGTGCGTGTGTCTGTGTATGTGTGTGTGTGTGTGTATATATGTGTGTGTACACACACACACACACATATATATATATATATATATATATATATATTTATATATATATACATATATATATATATAAATATATATATATGCATGTACATGTATGTATATGTGTATATATATAAATACATACACACACATATATATATATATATGTCTGTGTGTGTGTGTGTGTGTTTGTGTGTGTGTCTGTGCATATGTGTGTGTATGTGCACACATAATGTGTCTATATATGTATATATATGTATGTATGTACATGTATGTATATGTATATATGTATATATTTGTAAATACATTTATACATATATAGACATATGTGTAAATATATATATACATATATATGAAAGGTGAAAACACTCTGGTAGATACTATGGTAGAAAAACCCACAATGTAAAACTAGATTTATTGAAAGTGAGACAGCAGTTTCGGAATCCACCTGGATTCCATCCTCAGGTCTGGTTTTACATTGTGGGTTTTTCTACCATACATATATGTTATATGCCTATATATATATACATATACACACTCAAATTCACACACACACACATGTATAAAAATATATATACACATACATATGTGTATATATATACATACATATGTATACATTATATCTGTATGCATACACACACATATATATATATATATACATGTATATAAATGTACTTATTTATATTCATATATACATATATATATATATAAATATGAATGTAAACAAACACACACACACACACACACACATATATATATATATATATATATATATATATTTATATGCATATATATACATATACATGTATATATACACACATTTACGTATATGTGTGTATGTATACATACACACATATATGTATAGGTATACATGTGTGTATATGTATACATTTATATATGTATATACTATATACAATATATATATAATATACACATATTATATATAATATATACATATATATAATATATACATATATATAATATATACAAATATATATATCATTATTATCATTATCAGCCTGAATCAATCTACTGCATATATGACCTACCTTTGGATGTAGCCAATATTTCTGATCCATAGAGAAGACGCATTTTCTTTATAAACACATTGGCAAGGAGCCTCTTAGTATGCTACTGTGTCTGCCGAAGGCGCTCCAGCCTAGATGCGTCGTTTAATTTCCTCTTCGTTATATATGTTTGTCTGTACGAGTTGCCGTAGGTATATATACTTGTCCACCACGCAAACTCTACTGTTGAACATGATCTTAGTCTTTTTCTTGTTCGTCTCAAGTTCGACTTTCAGACTTTCTCTATTCAGATCGTTTATTAGATGCTGCATTTCATTTGCAGATTCACTCAAGAAAACAATATCATCTGCAAATCTTTGATTGTTTAGGTATTCGTCTCCTATTTTGATACCCTTTCCTTTCCATTCTAGCTTCTTGAATATTTCCTCAAGTCTAGCTGTAATCTGTTTTGGTGAGATGATATCGCTCTAATACCTTTTGTAATTGGTATTTTATCGGTTTCTGTGTGGAGCTTGATGGTTGCTGTCCCATCTTCGTATATATATATATATATATCTTCCAATATTTTACAATATACCTCCTCTACTCTCCGTCTTCGAATAACTTCTAGTACTGCTGGTATGTGTATAGAGTCAAATACCTTTTCGTAATCGATGAATGCCATACACAGGGGTGTCTTATATTCTTTTATTTTTTTCTCTTATTTGGGTGAGCGTGTGGATGTAGTCTGTTGTTGAGAATCCCCTACGGAAGCCTACTTGTTCTCTAGGCTGGTTAGAATCTAGACTGTCAGAGATGCGAGTTTGTAACTGAAAGGAAGCTTATGGGTCGGTATTTTTTTAGATCCTTTCCAGGCATTTGTTTAAAAGTTTGGCTAGTTTCACTGTTGCAATTTCTCCTACATCTCTTCATGCCTTTCAGCGCTCTTTTTATTTCTGCTACGTCTCTAGTTACCGCGTTCGCTTCTATCCGTGGCTGTTCATTTGAGTTTTATAGGTCCCTGTAAAAGTCTTCCACCACTCTTATGATTTCATTCTTATTATATGTCACTTCTCCGTCTGGTTCCTTTATTGCATGCATTTGATTTCTCCATATTCCGAGTCTCCTTTTAGCTGTTTTCATGTTGGTACCTGAGATCACTGTTCAATTTATTATTTGAGTATTGGATTTCCGTACATCTCTCTTATTTGTATATATAGTCTTGTTAGTTCAGTTAATTCTCTTTTGTCCCTGTTTGTCGATTCTTTCATGACCCTACGTTTTTGCATAAGTTCTTTAATTTCTACTGAGAGCTTGTTGGAGCTTTGCTTGACGTTCTTACTGCCTACTTCAAGTGCAGCTTCCTTTATTATGTCATTGAACTTTGTTGATTTGGCCAATGTTAAGATCTTCGTCGCTGAGAAGTGAATATCCTTTTTGGGTGTTAAGGTTAAATTCTGTCGCTCTGGTCTTCAAGTGAGCTAAATTTGTCTGCGGTTTTCGTACGAGTTTGTTCCTTTCCCTTCTGAGGTGTAATTTAATTTAGCCTCTGACCATTCTATGGTCGCTGCCTGTCTAGTGTAGACTTATGAACAGCAACGCACGGGCCTGCTCACTGCACCGGGGTATACTCCCGTGAACATGGGCTTGAGTATCAGAAGTGTATATACGTGTGATTATATTTTTATACACTAATTTCATTTATGCGTATGTACACTCAAAGCATAGTTGTTCATTTTCGTGCACATGCACATACAAGCATACACCTTCATATATGCTCCTATGTATATTATATGCATACATACTCCTACATTGTACACAACTACGCCCATGCTTACACACATAGGCATATGCACACATCATATGTGCATACATATATGTACACACACCGACATATATGCGAACACATGCATGCGTAATTTTCTTGTGCTCGTACTTATGACTATACATTCACATATAAATATAGCCATACATATGCTTACGTACATGTGTATGTGCACATAAGTTTAAAAGTACACATTAATGTTCACCCACATATATATGTATGCACCTGTACATGTACATATATATACATACATATAAATACATACACATACATTCATATATATACGCATGCGCATACACACGCACACATGCATTCATATATATACGCATGCCCATATACACACACATATACATATATATACATACACATACACACACACATATACATATATATACATACACATATATACCTACATACACACACATATACACACATCATAAGTTTAGACACGCATGTGTATTGCTTCTCTTGCATACCCACACACATGGACACGAGCACACACACACACACACACACACACACACACATTCACTTGCGCACATCCGTGCATACGCGCTCATACTCAGTCTGCCTGAATGCACATACAGACTCCATTATAATGAGCCCATACATTATAATGTGCATATTTTAGGTTTGCAGCAGAGGGATTGAGGGAAGGAGGCGGGTGATGTGGGAGAGGAGGATATAGGATGATGTTGGAATGGGTAAGGATGGGGTTTGGGGTCAGAGGAATTTAGAAAGGCGATTTTGTATCTGGTAGTTTTTCGAGAGGTGTCGCATTCCTTAGTGGTTGCTAAGCCTACCGGCGAGCGCCCTCGGCGGAGCTAACGTCTGGCACTCGATTGAAGTGCCATCGCTTGAATTACCCTTTGTTAATGCATAATTTATCTGGCGGATCTTCTGTCGAGTGTCTGACTTTACTTGTCGCTTCATGGTAACCATCTTTAAACCTACCTGATTTTGTGATGTACTGTACTTACATACTGCCGGTTTGGCTGCTCTTTAGCGAATCTACTTGAGGGAAAAACTGTAAAACCCATGCGATATGGTACTATTACCCGGCGTCCTGTGGGTATGGTGCCCAATGATGCTTGTCATTGATTAGGGATTTCGTAATTTGGTATTCTTTTTCTGGCGTGGGGTAATTATTATATGTTTACCGCTGTTTCTATCTGCTGTGGCACTCTCGATGAGCATTAGTTTAAAAGGTCCACGTGTGCATGGTCCAATATTGAACTTTATAGACTTATGAGACGTTTGGATGAATTATTATTTATATTTTGGTTGGGATATAAGATCACAGATCCCTTCTTACTCGTAATTTTTAGCACTGACCTAACCACGACACCTCTTACGCATTGCCAGATACATATATCATTATATATAGATAGATAGATATTAGATATAGATAATTAGATATTAAATAAAATTTATATGTCTGTGGAAATAAAATAATATCTTAGACAGGTTTTGAAAGAAATGAGTCAAGATAACCTTATCACTTTATTTGATGCATTTCAGCAATATACAATACTACAGTAGACTTGTCACGATGTAAATCTAGGAATCACTGCAGGCGATGCAAAGGATGGGTTGATGCAACAGTGAAGTGGAGAAGAAATATAACATATCTGCAAGACATTTAAACAACAGCATGACTACAGGAATATTACCAAAATAACCAGTACTACCTAACCTATGCAGGTTTTCTTACCATACTAAGATATGCATTATATAAAACAAGAGCACAGTCACTTTTCTGTATATGAACTAAAGATATCTTGTGAACTGCCTGTTAGACACACTTGTCTTATACAGTACACCATGATACATAAGCACGCTTCTGCTCCAGGGAATACCCAAAGAAGCATTTAATGACTAAGGAAAGCGTTACTAAGTCATTAGCATGGCGATTCCATGTTCCTATCAATTCGTAACAGAAAACATTTGGATTGTAAGCTCCTGCAAATGTTCTATTGCTAGCACCTAGGATAACTGGTGTACAAGGGAAAGCATGAAAGATAATTTGGAAACATATGCATAGCAGCTGCTATCAATGTATAAGCCTTAATCTTCCTGAGAGAGACATGAAAAAAACTGTTCATTACCAGAGTTCCTCCCGCTAATTCCCGAGGGAAATAAAGGACAAGGAAATCCAAGCGTTCCTCTAATGCTTTCTCTCAAAGAACCTTGGATTTCTAGGGCAAATTCAGCCCCATAACTCATCTGATAAAGTTATAAGTGGAGGTACATCATCAGTCATAATACAAGGGAGTAATCCGGAAAGGTCAGCTTCAAAGCGGGTCTTCATCTTCATCTTGAAGTGCGAGTCGATAGTCATTACATAGTCACCATCTAGAAATATATAATCATACATA
>NW_025918166.1:20000-22247 GCF_019202785.1 Penaeus chinensis | reverse complement strand
TGAATATACTATTATCATTACTTACAAAAACACAAAATAAATATTATTCAGACAAGACTCCATGATGTAAAACTTATAAAATTAGAAAAATAAATAGTATTTCCACTTATATTGCACGTATCGTTTATTTACACATGTATTGATCTATTTATAATGAAAGTAAATATTTACAAAGGCCCGTAAGACGTATTTACGACCATGTTACGCTCGCAGTCTAATTAATCTCTCAAAATCATTTTCCATTTGCATTCGGCTCTTGAAAAGAATCAGGAAAATATGCATCAAATTAACGGGTTGTTAATGAGAGAAAAAGAGGAAAAAGAGAGAGAGAAGGAAAGAGAGGGAGTGAGAAGTGAGAGAAGAGAGATGCGAGATAGAGAGAGAGAGAGAGAGAGAGAGAGACGAGAAGGAGAGACCGGACTGTTGAGAGATGAGAGAGTTTTAGCTTTGAGAGTAGAGAGAGTGAGAGAGAGAGACGAAGGATAGAGAGGAAGAAAGAGAGGGACGAGAGAGAGAGAGAGAGAGAGGAATAGAATTGTTCGAATGGGAGAGAGAAGAGAGATGGAGAATGAGAGAGGAGAGAGGAGATCCTGTGAAGAGAGAGAGAGAGACGAGAGAATATAAGATGAGGGAGGGAGAGAAGAGAGAGAGATAATGGAGGAGAGAGAGAAAGAGGAGAAAGAGAAGAGAGAGAGAGAAAGGAAGAAAAGAGAGGGAGAGAGAGAGAGAGAAGGAAGAGGAGAAGAAAAGTGATGGGAGAGAGGAGAGAGAGAGAGAGAGAGAGAGAGAGAGAGAGAGAGAGAGAGTAGAGAAGAGAGAGAGAGAAAGGAAGAAAAGAGAGGGAGAGAGAGAGAGAGAAGAGACGATGTGAGGGAGAGGGTGAAGTGAGGAGGGAGACGGATAGAGAGAGAGTGATGAGGTGAGAGTGATGAGATGATTCGTGGGTGACTTGAGCTAGTTCAGGAACGGGATTAGTCTCGTCCACGCAAGTTACGGTTCCGGGGGGCTGTTTTTATGCAGCTTCACGAGCGGATCTACAGAGCGGGTTCGGCGTGAGTGAGAGAGAGAGAGAGAGAGGAGTGAGACGAGAGAGAGAGAGAGAGGGCGAAACAAAAACAAGAAAAACAATTCATTAAATTCAGTTAAACAGTAAAATAGAGAAATAAAAAAATAAATAAATAATAGCAATCATAATAATAATAGTAGTAGTAGTAATAATAATAATAATAATAATAATAATAATAATAACAACAATAAATAAACAAATAAAAATAATACAGAACATTAACAAACCAAAAAACAAACAAACAAATGGACAAACTCAGCTAAAAAAAAAAAAAAAAAGGGAAAAAAAAAGTTTTATTTTCGAACACAAAATGGAATAACAATTGAATTACGGAAAGATAAAACGGATTGTTTTACATATCAACACCGGCAGATCTCTCGCTCCACGGTCGAAATATTTCAACGGATAAATAAACAACCAAATGGGTTCATGAGGGGGGGGGGGCGGAGAGGGAGGGAGAGAGGGGGAGGGGGAGGTAAGAGGGGGGAGGAAGGGAGGGAGGGAGGGAAGGGAGGGACGCGGGGAGGGAGGGAAGGAGGGACGGAGGGAGGGAGGGATGGAGGGAGGGAAGGAGAGAGGGAGGGAAGGAGGGAAAGGAGGGAGGGAGGGAGAGAGGGAGGGAAGGAGGGAAGAAGGGGCGGAGAGAGGAAAGGAGGGACGGAGGGAGGGAGAGAGAGAGGGAGGGAGGGAGGGAGAGAGTGAGGGAGAGAGGGAGGGAGGGAGGTAGGGAGGGAGGGAGGGAGGGAGAGAGGGAGGGAGAGAGGGAGGGAAGGAAGAGGAAAGGCTAATGGGGGCGTTAATATCGACGAAGCAAAACCCCGATGTAAATAAACGCACGAGGTTGTGGCATAAACTGTTGATTTAACTGTATTCATGTTTAAAGCGTATTTAAACTAGCGTGTTTATGGGCTTGGGGAGGGGGGGAGGGGAGGGAAGGAGGGAAGAGAGGGAGGGAGGGAAGGGAGGGAGGGAAGAGAGGGAGGGAGGAAGGCGGGAAGTGAGAAAAGGTGCAGACAAAGAGAGAGAAAGAGAGAGAGAAAAAACACACACAACACCCCTTCCCTCCCCCCACAACCGCAACTCAACCCCCCACCAAAAAAAAAAAACACACACAGATAAAGATAAAACTCAGGAATAAATCCAGAGACGCCTCAGGCACCGGCACCCTTCATCGGCGTCCA
>NW_025918166.1:7500-12500 GCF_019202785.1 Penaeus chinensis | reverse complement strand
AAGAAATGAATAAACAAAAGAAAGAAAGAAACAAATAAAAACACAATACACGGAAATGTTCCAAACAAAAGGGACACAATTCGCCGCCAGCTTATCGGGGTTCAATTTGTCAATAAACAAACTTACTATGACCACCTGGGCTGCAATGTTTTCCTCCTGCAATTTGCAACTTGCAGGTCGTGCTACATGGAGCGCTGTCAGACAAGGTGTGCTCTGGGGGGGGGGGGGGGAGTAGAAGGGAGAGGGAGAGAAAGAGAAGACTAAAAAGAAGGAAAATGATGACGAAGAGACAGAACTTGAATCAATCTCCCTCGGCGCTCCCCCTCGCCCACAAGCGCTTCCTCACTGCCTCTATCTCAGCATCTGCCTTCGTTAAGCACAACAATACCTAACCATGATCGCTTTCGTCTCACTCCATAATTACCCTTTAAAAATCATCATTAATAGAATCATCCTGCTTTATTATGAGCCACTAGTGTCGTGGCATTAGTTAAAACAACGGCTTTAATGCAAGGCAGATGCTGTATCTATCTGGCTGCCTTGCATACCTTATCCCGAGGATCTCAGTGATACGGTCGAACCCCAGGACCAATAGATCGTGTCCCTGTACTTGCCTTGAATATAAAGTCACAGTGTAAACATATTTTCTTACGGACGGTGTAACTGGATACGCACGGACGCAGTCAGACAGACACAGACGTATATATCTGTTTATTTATCTTTTTTTGATCTCTTGCAAGCAGACTAACAGAGGCGTATAAACACATACACGCACACGTACGTACATTACAGACATGTAGACACACAAACACATACACACACACACACAGACACACACACAGACACACACACACAAAAAAACAAACAAAAATAAAACAAAAAAACTCACAAAGAGAGAAACAAGCAAACAAAACAAACAAAACCAATAACTGAATAACCCAGCACTAATAATCCTAATAAACGACACGAAGCCAGCCTTTCTTCCCGGCGACGTCATTTTCCGAAAGGATTATGAGGCTCTCTGCTTGCACGACCGCTCCTGTGACTGAGTACCTGCTTGCTTGGCTATTACCCTGCTTGTCATCCTGGTTCATTAGCTCGCTGACCTGCCTGCCTGCCTGCCTGCTTGCTTGCTTGCTTACAAAAGGCTGACTCGCTCGGTAGGTGATCTGCCTCTCCCTCTTGGCCTTCCACCATCACAGGCTGTTTGAATTTCGTTTTTTATTTATATGTCGCCTTTTTTCATTTCGTTTTTTTGTTTGAATTTCGTGTTTCCGTTTTAGATTTCAGTTTGTTTCTTTGAATAACGTTTTTCTCGTTTTATTTGTTAGTATGCTGGTCTTTCCGCGTCAAATTCCTGCTTGTTTGAGAAACGAAGTTTGCTCTAAGTTCGTTGTTCATATCTCCCGTCTTTCGCGCTCAGTCCTCCATATTTCGGAGTTGAAGATTATAATAATTTCGCTCTTCATAGGCCAGTCTGTTTTAAAACCATCCATGTCTAACCCTCTGCCATTCAGATTTTCCATCAGTCTATAATTTTTCTCAATATGGCTCCGACTTCGACCCACGCGCGCTGTCACAAAAGGAAGTCTCAACTCCTAAAACTCCGGCGAAGGGAATCGGACACAGGCCTATATAAGGACACGAGGCTGGAACTGGAAAATGTACAGGATTTGGGTACGACTCAGCGACACTTGCTCGGGTCCTGCAGTGCAGAGCGTGCGTCCTTTTCCTAAACCTACCCGCCTTCTCTCTCTCTCTCTCTCTCTCTCTTTCTCTTTCTCTTTTTCTCTCTCTCTCTCTCTCTCTCTCTCTCTCTCTCTCTCTCTCTCTCTCTCCTCTCCTCTCCCTCTCCCTCTCCCTCTCCCTCTCCCTCTCCCTCTCCCTCTCCCTCTCCCTCTCCCTCTCCCTCTCCCTCTCCCTCTCCCTCTCCCTCTCCCTCCCTCCCTCCCTCTTCACGCGGGCACAATATCAGTGTAATATTCTTTCTACACATACTTATGCAAATTTCTCGAGACTTTTGGCGCAATCTTGTTACTCCCTCGGAGCCCACGGTTTGTGGACACGGCTGAATGCGCACACGCACACGTGGACACGTATACATACAAACGCGAAAACACACACACACACACACACACACACACACACACACACACACGCACACACACACACACACACACACACACACACACACACACACACACACACACACACACACACACACACACACACACACACACACACACACACACACACACAGCTGAACAAAATACATGTATGTTAAAGCACATGTATAAATATACCCAAAATACAGAAGTAAACAAATACTTCAATCTTAACTTTGAAGACGGATTCTCATTTTTCAACATGAAAACAATAAAACAAAAACAAGTACAAAAAAGCGAAAACGAAAACCAAACACCAATAGTAACCCTTAAGCCCAACAGATGGCAATGCCCGAATAGTTAGTTATCCTTAAGCCCAACAGATGGCGGTGACAGAAAGCCCTCACTAGAGCCTTGGCGAGAAAATGAAAATATTCATAGACCGAATAGCGGGAGGACATAAGCGTGAAAGTCAGCACGTCTCCTTTTTTTTATTCATTATTTTTTGTCCTCGTAGCTGTCATTTCGCAAAGGGAGGAACGCGTTAACAATAATTCAAAGCGTGCGTCACGCGGCCATATACAGCGCTGTTGTGATGGTTCTAGTGGTGGGGTGGGGGTAGAGGGGAGGGGGGAGAATCTACGGGGGAGAGGGAAGGGGTAGGGGTAGGAGACAGGGAGAAGTGGGGGTTATGGGGAAGAGGGAGGGAAGGGAAGGGGAAGAGTTAGAGAGGAAAGGAAGGGTATCAACTATGGGGGATAAGAGGGTATCAAAAGGGAGGGGGAAAAGGGTTTGCCATGGGGACGATGGTTCTTATGGGAGGGGGGGAGGGGGTCCCAAATCAGCTTTTTTTCCCATTCTCTCCTTTGGAAGCAATTTTAGTTGGAATCCCACTCGCTAGATGGCAGCACTCAAGTCGACTCGCTCATTCCCGCCAAATGATGATGTTTCCTCGTTTGCCTGCAACTGACTGCGAAGTTTCATTTCCTCGGCGATTTTCCTATCTCCCTCTTCGCCTTTTTTTTTTTAATCCTTTGTTTTGTTTACTCGTTACTTGATTATTTGGTTTCATGGATCATGCTTTATTCGTTTTTATTATTGTGTTAGTTTGTTAATCTTCCTTCCATTAATTTTGCATTTGTTCTTATTCCAGTTAATTTCCTTAATCTCGACTTTATATCATCCTTATCCATCTCTTCTTCCTTCCCTCATTTATGATTTATATTGCAATTATTACCCATATCTTTCCTCGCATATTATCTTTCCTTTCCTTTTCTCCTTGTTTATCATCATCTCCTTATTCTCTCCCTTTCTTCCTTGCCGCATAATCGCACTTAATAGAACACAACGTTATTTTCTCTCTAATTTACACCTGAATTAAGCCATTATTAGCAATGAAAATAAAAATCATTTAGAGCATAAAATAAAAGAATAAAGATAAGTAAAAAGAAACAAGAAAGTTGTAAAAAGTTGTTGAACTTGAACAAAAAGAAAACATATATATAAACCATTTGAAATAATATTAAAGAGAGAAAAAATGGAGTCACAAGTGTTGAACGTTAAAAAAAAAAAAAAAACACTCGAGCAATAAAAAATAAAAAAATAAAAGCCAGAGAGAAACAAGAATGGAATCACAATCGTTGAACAAAGATGAACAAGTCTTTCATGCGTTCTTTCCAAACCGGATTTACGGAGGCTAAATTTCTTCATTAAATTGGCTTCCACGAAGGATTTTACTCAACTACAAATGGTCTTTTGTATCATCATTTATTGATCTATTCATTTGCGCAGTTTCCTTGCTGGTCAAATTGATAAGGAAATATATATGCCGATAGAGAGAGAAGTAACCATGAATATTTTTTTTCCCGAGGTAATTAAATATCTGAAAAAGGAGTTTACGAAATTCCTTGTTGATAAAAAAATACTGTTTTCCTTTTAACTCGAGCCAGTGATTATCAACAAAGGATTATTTCTGTCCTGGTAAAATCCGAAATGTCCGTCGCGACTGAAAATAGCTGTAGGAAGACCACGCCTCATTACCACGTCAGTATTATGCCATAAACATATACTGAAGATTAATTAACTCTATGCCATTTCAGGTCAAAGGTCACCTAAGCAGGATTACGTGGAAGGACAGCCGACTCCGGTGTCACTTGAGTAACACGCATAATAATTCAGCGTTCAGGCAACAGATGGCGCTGATAAGATGGTGATACCCCTCGTGACGCGCGAGTTGCCAAGTTGGGTAAAAGTGACCACCAAAATGGAGTTATCCAAATGTAAAGAAAGACACAAAGAGAAGGAAAAAAAAACAAAAAAACTACTGAGGTTATTAAGGACCGCATGAGAGATTTAGCATCCCCTCTTGTATTTTTTTTGGCAGACTGCAATTTCCTCTAAGCCGAGGGTTATGGATTATAATCATGGCGGGGGAGCGAGAGGCGGTTACCATTATGATTTTTAACTCTCCCCCTCTCTACCTTCGGCGTGAGAAAAGATCGCTTTCCGCACCATTTCCTCCGGCAGACAACGCCCTCGAAAGACAGTGCAAACACGTCCTCGTCAATTTTTGAAAGCCAACGTTATCTTCATTATTACTATTTTTTAAATGTGTCATCATAGAAAACGGTGCGAGACTGAACGCGCATCGAATTCGAGGCTTAACTTCGCTAAATTACCGTCGCGTGACAAACTCTGCTAGAACTTGTTATCCAAGACAAAGCAATTGCTCACAACCTCCGCGTGTGTGTGTCTTACATAAACGCTGGCGGATTTATCGGAACATTACTCACTTTTATTTTTATCATTATATCCCATGACTGTTGTATGACGCCACGCCTTTAGTTCATGAGAAATAAAAATGCAAATTGACTGAAAATGTCGAGCAAAAGCGTG